>NC_132791.1:116385000-116485000 GCF_048418805.1 Vulpes vulpes | reverse complement strand
TTCTCAAAGTTCCTAATCGTTTTTCCCTTCCTGTTAGAAGGGAACTTAAGCACTACCACTTCCCTGCCACCTCCTACAATCAAAGAAGTCCCACTCTTGTACTGTGGATTGCATCCCTTCTATCTCGGAGTTGTTCCTCCAATTATCACCTCTCTCCTGCATCAGCAGTTTTTCTCTCACCTCTGGATTGGTCCCATCAACATATGAAACCATCTTCTTTAATTATTTTTAAACTTTTAATTAATTAATTAATTTTAGGGGATCCCTGGTGGCTCAGCGGTTTGGCGCCTGCCTTCAGTCCAGGACGTGATCCTGGAGTCCCGGGATTGAGTCCCATGTCGGGCTTCTTGCTTGGAGCCTGCTTCTCCCAATGCCTGTGTCTCTGGCACTCTCTCTCTCTGTCTCTCTCTCTCTCTCTCATGAATAAATGAATAAAATATTTTAAAAATTAATTAATTTAAAATAAACTCTATGTCCAACTTGAACTTACGACCCTGAGATCAAGAGTTGCATGCTGTACTGACTGAGCCAGCCAGGTACCCCCTAACAATCTTAATATAATTCTTAAAAAAAAAAAAAAAGGAAAAGAAATCTTGACCCCACATTGTCCTCCAATGACTACCCAGTTCTTGGTTCCTTTTCACAGCAAAACTACTTAAAAGTGCTGTGTGTCATTGCTGTCTCCACTTCCTTACCTCTTCCTCCTCCTCAGCCACGCAGCTGGGCTTTTATTCCCTGGTTCTGCTCTTATCAGAGTCTTCAAGAAGCTCAGTCTTGTCAGGTTGAATAAATAATTCTTGGTTCTCATCCTGTTAAACCTCTGGGCAGTATTGAATCTGCTGACCACTCTCTTCTTGAAATGTTTTCTTGGATTCTGTAACACTATGCTCCCCTGCTCTTTTCTTAACTCAGTGGTCATTAATTTTCAGTATTCTGTATGGCTTCCGTCTTCTGCTTCATTCTTCTGAATCTTGGGGTTGTTTAGGAGGCTACCTTTGGCTGCCTTCTCTATCTACACCCTCTTCCTAAGTGATCTCATCCAGGCCTCGGCTACATACCCAAGGACTAGAAAGTCTTTGTCTCTAACTCTATTTCTTGGAGTCCCAGGGTTGTATAACCAAATGCCTATTTGGCTTTTCCATTTGGGTAATAAAAATAGGAGTAGTTAGCATTTATTGAGTGTTTATTATGGGCTAAGCAGTATTCTGAGTACCTTACATTGACTATTTTACCCAATCCTGACCACCCTGTGAAGTAGCCACTACTATTCCCAGGCAAGAAAACAGGTATGCATTAAAGCACTTGGATATCTAATGGGTGTCTTTACACTTACTATAGCTAGAAACTCTTGATTTTCTCCTTTCTCTGTGTTTGGGATGACTCTGCCATTTACCCACTTGGCCTAAATCACTTGGGCCTAAAATTTAAGTTACCTTTGATCTTTCTCTTTTATTCATATCCCAAATAACCCATCAGCAAATTCTTTCTGCACTACCTCCAGAATACCTTAAATCTAACTTCTGCTCATTTTACCACCCAAACCCCTGACTTCTGCATTATAGTCATTTGGCTGGACTACTCTGTCATCTCCTTGCTTGTGTTCTTATCGCACTAGTTTGTTCTTCACACAGTAACTATATGCTCCCGAGTGTAAATGAATCAAATCTTATTATTCCCACTGTTTAAATCTATCAGTGGCTCTTCCTTCACCCTCCATCCCCCCCCACTGCCAGAATAAATCTACATTCCTTACAGTGGCCATCAAAATCATACATGCTCTGGCCTCTGGTCAGTTCCACTTCTCTGGCATCATCTCTTCTCATTTTCACTCATTCTGCTACAGAGCCAGACTGGCCTTTTTGTCTGCCATATATGCCATGCTTATTGCTATCTCTGGGGCTTTGCGCTTTCAAGCAAGAATACTGCTCCACCTAGATCTTTGTATGTCTGTCTTTTTCTCATTATATAAGGCTAAACCAGGGTTCAGCAAGTTTTTTTTTCTGCAAAGGGCCAGATGGTCTCTGTTGCAACACTCACTTCAGCTGTTGTAGTACACAGGCAGCCATAGACCATACATAAACGGATGAGCATGATGGTGTTCCAATAAAACTTTATGTATGTACACTGAAATTTGAGTTTCATATAATTTTCACTTGTACGAAATATTCTGCTTTGATTTTTTTTCCAGCCATTTAAAAACATTAAAAGCCATTCTTAGCTCATGGGCTGAACAAAAACAGGTGGTAGACCGGATTTAGCCAGTGACCCATAGTTTGCCAATCCTTGGTGAACCATTACTTTGGAGAAGCCTTTCCTGACCACAGGAAGTAACCCCCACAGCTAATTCCCATTGATCCTATTGCCTTGGTCTCTTTATTTGTTATATGTTTATTTTCTGTCTCCACTAGATTGTAGCCTTATTGGGGCAGGAATTTTGTCAGTGTATCTTTAGAGTCTAAAACAGTGCCTCGCAGTTCTCAGTAAATACTTGCTGAGTGAACGAATGCCAGTCACATTTAAATCATGGCTGTAGACTGCTATCTGGTCACCCTTTATTCAGTCTCTTTCCTGCTCTAATTGTGTGTGTGTGTGTGTGTACACACCTTTTCCAGAGTAAACTTCAGAGTTATGTCTTTTCTACATTTGAGCACCAGTGGTAGCTCCCAGCAGTTCATTGTATCAGCCTTGACCATCCTAGAATTAACAAGGTTCTGACACTTCATTGATCTCTTATCTTGGCCCTGCTGTGGCTACTCTTTTCCAACCAGATCAGCTTTTACTAACTTTTGCATCTGATTTTCTACCCGTTATTGTGCCCTCCTATTCTTTTTATTTTTTTATTCTTTTTTAAAGAAGATTTATTTGTTTATTTGACAGAATGCACGCTCTTGAGGTGGGGAGGGGCAGAGAGAATATATTCAAGTAGACTCCCCACCCACCCAGTGCAGAGCCCCTGTGGGGCCAACCCCAACAACCACGAGATCATGACCCCAGCTGAAACCAAGAGTCTGACATCCAACTGACTGGAGCACCCAGGCACCCCATCCCATTTATTCTTAATTAGCCATTGTCCATGATTTATGTCCTTAAGAGCTGTGTTATTGAAAACTTCTGTAGGTTATGAGCCTCTTTGAGAAAAGCTGGAGAAATCAGTCGTTGCATCTGACAAGTGCCCAAATAAAGTTTTTCCTGTACTTTCAGAGAAATTTCTCAGCTTACCCCTACCCATGAATTTTTTTGCAGCTAAATCCTTGCTTAACCCCTTTCCTAAAAGAAGAGAATTTCCCTCCATTGTGCTTTGTATTCATTCCCTCCCGTGCTGACGCCTCCTCCAGTACTTTTTCCATTTATTAACCGCTTTGCTTTTGAGGATTTTCAGTCTCTTTCCTGCTGCTGTGTTCCCCTTTGGCATATAAACATATTCTACTCAAGAAATAATCCTCCCAAGCTGGTCTTTCCCTGCCTTATGCCCTATCTCTTGTTTCCCACATAGATGAGTTTTTCCAAAAGACTAGGCTTATTTCCATTTTGTCACTTTTTTTTTTTTTTAAGATTTTATTAGAAAATTCTCTTAAGCGAAAGAATCTCAAGATTCTTTCAGACTCCCTTCTCAGCGCAGAGCCTGATGCGGGGCTTGATCTTATGACCTGAGCCAAAACCAAGAGTCGGAGGCTCATGCGACAGCCACCCAGGCGCCCCCCATTTTGTCACTTTCTAATCACACCTGTACCCACTGTAGTTTGGCTCCTCCTGCCTTTAATGCTGCATTGAAGTTGGCTGTGCGAAGGGTAAAGGTGACCTCCCAACTTTGTTCTCCCACTCTACAATTTTCAGTCCTTATCCAACTTGACCATCCCTTGCTATATATTCCTTCCCTAGACTGTTGTGTGTCTCCCATGCATGACCTTCCTCTTGGCCGTTCCATCTCCACCTTAGTCCTTGGCTTTCACTTTTATGTTGTTAAGTATAGGTGTTCTGTAGGCATCTGCCAGTGACCCTCCTTTTGTTATTCTCTCCTTGGGTGATTGAATTTTTATGTACTGTTTTGGCATTTATATATATATGTATACATATATATGTATGTATGTGTATATATACATATATATGTATGAGTCCACTGCTATATTTATTTTAAATATATATATTTTTTTCATGGAATCATATATTTTTCCAGATGATTATCCTATCTTACAACTTGGATGAATATTTCAAGTTCCAATGTTTGAAGTGATCTCTCCACTTTTATAAACCTTTCATCTTTCTTGTATTCCCAACCTTGGTAAATAATGCCACAAAACCTAATTTACCTGGGCCAAACACCCTCAAGTTTCTATTGATTCTTCACATTCCCTTAACTCTTCATATCAAAACCTTGTCCACTTGTCTCCCAACTGTCTGTGGAACCTGCCCTTTCCCTCAACCCCCAGCACTACTGCTGTCATTTTATGACTGTGCTTCCTGCCTGTGTTATAAAGGCAGTCTCTACTTACCCACTGCTGTCTTGGTGATCTTTGGAAAATATAAATCTTTTTTTTTTTAATTTTTTATTTATTTATGATAGTCACACAGAGAGAGAGAGAGGCAGAGATACAGGCAGAGGGAGAAGCAGGCTCCATGCCCCGGGAGCCTGACGTGGGATTCGATCCCGGGTCTCCAGGATCGCGCCCTGGGCCAAAGGCAGGCGCCAAACCGCTGCGCCACCCAGGGATCCCTGGAAAATATAAATCTAATCATTCATCTCTGCTGCCTGAAAGTGCTGCTGACCAGCTGCAGAGCCTTCAGGATAAGACCTGTGCTTCCCTGAAGATCAACTTAAAACTCATGACGGCATTGAACACCTTCCCTGACCCGCCTCTGCCTTCTTTCCCTCTTCAGCGTCTTCTGCCGCTTTCCCACACCAGCCAGGGCTTCAGCCATTCTATACTGTTTGTAATTTCATACCACGCTCTCTTGTCCCCACGTGCCTTCACATATATTCTCTCTGCCTGCAATATGCAGTATCTCTCCCTGACCCTGATTTTTTTTTAAGATTTTAATTATTTATTCATGAGAGACACAGGCAGAGGGAGAAGCAAGCTCCCGTGGGGAGCCCAATGCAGGATCCCTGGACCCCAGAATCACGGACTGAGCCAAAGGCAGACAGTCAACCACTGAGCCACCCAGGTGCCCCATCCCTGACCCTGGTTTCTCCTCCCTCAAAAGTTAGAGTAAGTTTTTGTCCTTTCTGAGATGGCTTTTCCTGACTCCTTTTTCCTTGACTGGGTTCGTCTTTTTGCTGTGCTTCCCTCTTCATTCCGTTAGCACATGTATTCCTCTAGCATAGCAGGCAACATGCTTGTGTTCTACTAATTTAATCATTTTAAAAAAGATTTTATTTATCTATTTGAGAAAGAGAGGGAATGAACAGTGGGGAGGGGCAAAGAGAAATAGAGAAGTAGACTTCCTGCTGAGCAGGAAGCCCAATGCGGGCTCACTCCCAGGACCTGGAGATTATAAACTGAGCCAAAGGCAGACGCTTAACCTTATTGAGCCACCCAGCCTCTCCCTAATCACCTTTTTTTTTTAAGATTATTTTTTTGAGAGAGAGAGTGCGTGTGTACACGGAGAGGGAGAAGCAGTCTCCCCACTGAGCAGGGATCCCCACTTGGGGTTCCATCTCAGGACCCCAAGATCATGACCTGACCTGAAGGCAGACACTTAACCGATTGAGCCATCCAGGCACCCCAAATCATCTGTTCTTAACAGGTTTCCAAGTCCTAGAAGGCAGAAGAGTTGTCTTTTATGTTTAGATAAGGTGTCTTCATCCCTCAACCCAGAAATGGGCACACATATTTGAATGGATGAATGAATCAAAGAATGCATGAGTCTGTCCTGCTAGCCTGAGGACAGTCTCCCTATGCATTCTCTCTCTCTTCTTTTTTTAACATTTTATTTATTCATGAGAGACACAGAGAGAGGCAGAGACCCAGGCAGAGGGAGAAGCAGGCTCATGCAGGAGCCTGATGTGGGACTCAATCCTGGGACTCCAGGATCACACTCTGAGCTGAAGGCAGACACTCAACCACTGAGCCACCCAGGTGTTCTTCTCCCTATGCATTCTTTTTTTTTTTTTTTTAATTTTTTTTTTTTTTTTATGATAGTCACACACACACACACAGAGAGAGAGAGAGAGGCAGAGACACAGGCAGAGGGAGAAGCAGGCTCCATGCACCGGGAGCCCGACGTGGGATTCGATCCCGGGTCTCCAGGATCGCGCCCTGGGCCAAAGGCAGGCGCCAAACCGCTGCGCCACCCAGGGATCCCTCCCTATGCATTCTTAAAAGGAAGAACCATTTTGTCTAATTCTTTGGAGTCCACCGCTATTTGCTATAGTGCTGTTACCACAGTACCTACTTAATGTTTTATAAACAATTGTGTTTCTTTTATTTTCATTTTACAAACATTTGTTGAATACCAAGTTTGTGCCAGATACTGGGAAAACAAAAATAAATACATTGTCCCTATCCTCAAAGAATGAACACTCTAGAGAAGGAAATAAACATGTAAATACATTTTTTTAAAAAAAATCTCTTATGCTAATTAAGTACTAGTAATTATGTGTACAGGTCTTTAAAATGCAACATCAAGACCTTGGGTTTTAGAGCTTGAAGCAGGAGATATAAAGGGAAATGTGCCAGCAGAAGTGATAGCTAACTGGAATATACTCCCAAAGGAGCCCTGTTACTCTATCTAACTAGAACTGAGATACACAGTATGCTTCTGCAATGTCTCTTCTTCTTTAGTTGCTCTTAGTGATCTTCTAGTTCTCCTGGGCCCTCCTCATATGATGAAGCCATATATGATGGTACCAAAGCCTAGAAGCTTCAAATTTCCAAGAATTTCAAATAATTAGAGTATTGCGTGATTTTGATACTGTCTGTGGTTATTGATGTTGCTCTCCAGTTGATTCACTGATAAACCTTTGTAGCTGAAGAAATATTATTCTAACTCTTAAGACTAAACATTTTGGAGACCGAATGCAAAGATAAGGTTGCAAAGGGGTTATGTCTGAGAAACCTACCACTTAATTCAGTGCTCTGAAGTGCAAGGGAATCTTGTTAGAAAAGAAAGAAGGGTCGGAGATCCCTGGGTGTGGTTCAGCGGTTTAGTGCCTGCCTTTGGGCGGGGGGGCAGGGAGGGTGATCCTGCAGTCCTGGAATCGAATCCTACATCAGGCTCCATGCATGGAGCCTGCTTGTGTCTCTGCCTCTCTCGGTGTCTCTCATGAATAAATAAATAAAAATCTTTTAAAAAAGAAAAAAGGAAGAAAGAAGGGAATGAGCAGACTGATCCTAGACCTTACTTATCTGAGGCTGGAAGTAGCTGTTTGTTTATTTAACAGAAAAGTTTTCAAAGTAGCCTTGGAACCTCCATCTTAGTCTGGGAAGTGAAGAACTCCAGGTGAGTAATTTTTGCTCTGACTGGTAAATTTGGAAGAATTTAAGGGAGGAACTAAAAATCTATGTATTTTAGTTGGGGGTAAGGAGGAAAAGGCGCTGAGGTTGATCCGTTGAAAGTTTATCAGATCACTGGTGTTACTAGGAACTGTGTCACATCTAATCAGTGCAGATGGTTGAGGTCTCTATTACCTAAACTCTGATTGCTAATGCTGGAGTGGTGCCTAGTTAGAGTACTGAGAGATGGAAATACACATTGCTGTCCTTTGGAAGGATTGTGAAATTTGTTGAATGTTTTTCTATGAACCAAATACTAATATAAGAGGAAGAATGAACTGTTCCAAGACGTAAGCCAATTTTTTATTCCAGAATATGAATTACATAGTATTTTATCCTTCATTGGTGTTGATTTTTATTTTTATTTTATTTATTTTTAAAGATTTTATTTATTTATTAATGAAAGACACAGAGAGAGACAGGCAGACACAGGCAGAGGGAGAAGCAGGCTCCCTGCAAGGAGCCTGATGAGGAACTTGATCCCAGGACCCGGGATCATGCCGTGAGCCAAAGGCAGCCTCTCAACTGCTGAGCCACGCAGGCATCCCCCTGGTGTTGGTATTCATTCATTCATTCATTCATTCATTCATTCATTCATTCATTATTATTTTTTAAGATTTTATTTGTTCATCAGAGAGGCAAAGACATAGAGAGGGAGAAGCAGGCTCTATGCAGGGAGCCCGATGTGGGACTCGATCCCGGGTCTCAAGGATCACTCCCTGGGCCGAAGGCAGGAGCCAAACCACTGAGCCACCCAGGCGTCCCTAGTGTTGATTTTTAAAAGGAAGAATGAAATTGTGCACCTGCCTGTCTGCCTTTAGATACTTCTTGGGAGCAGGAGTCCTGTCTTACTTATCCTTGCATTTGGAGCAGATAGTATATAAATGGTTTTTGAATGAATGAACAAGTAAAAGAAATAGTGCTTTGTTTGGAAAGTTGGCTTGGTAGTACATAATTCCTTGAAACACAGAATTTCATGTATTTTGTCTCAAATGTCTTCATTACATTTTATATGTAAGCATTATTATCTGAATACTTATTTGGGGTTCACTTAGATTCTTTTGCAGGAAAAAAAAATATTTCTTTTGCTCCATCATTTACAAATAGAACCAGACACTAAGGAATTAGAATTCTGCCATTAAAATAAAAATCCTCAAATGTTAAGGTACTTATGTGTAAAATAGAATTTAGTAGAGGTATATACCTGATAAAGGTATGCCAGGAGTTACCAAATAACTGGTTACCCTAGAGTTAGGGATGTGGGTAATAAAGACAGACATTCTACACACTTACTGTTTTTACGATTAGACTTCATTTAGGAAATGACATTAGACAGGTTCATTGCATTCTTGATCACTGGAAGCTAAATATGACATAACAGTATTTTACTGTGCTCAAGTTGGCAAGGTTATTTTTCTATGTTTGGAGGAAAGAAAGTATTAAAATCTTGGCAATCTGGGCTCCAAGGACATCACTGTTCAGAAGGCATCGGTTTGATGGCTCTTCCCTGTACTCTGTCTTGGAATGCTGTGCTCATCAGGGAAAGCCATATTGAAAGGAAAAGTATGTGTGATGAATGGCTGTTTGGGCCCAGTTCCCAGGAATACTTGATCATGTGGAGCATGGTGTCTCTTGTCCCCCTCTTCAGGGCTGTCCAGGCTTATGATGCTACAGTGCCAAATGTGTTTTTAATTGCAGCTCCTTTGTTGGCTTTTTGGGTAGGTATTTTGCCTTAGCTTTTTGATTTTTAGGCAAGTTTAAAATCCTTGGGAAGCCAGTATTGTTACCTTGTTGATGACATCTTCCAGTAACCCCACGTGTTACAGGGGGTGATGGGAGCGAGATGAGCAGGAGGCAGAAAGGATTTCCGCTGAGCACCCTTCAGGAGCAACTCTTTCCCAGCACTTTCTCTCGACTTGGCCTCCCTTAGATTTCTTTCTTTCTTTCTTTCTTTCTTTCTTTCTTTCTTTCTTTCTTTTACGACTTAGTTGGAAGTTCAGAGTCAGAAGGCTAGAGCTCTTTAACATAACAGTGCTGGCTTTTGTTTTTGGCTTAATTGTCTGGATTATTTAAACAATGGGTAGTTATTTTTTTTTAAGCAAGCTTGAAGAAGTCAACCTATATTTCAAGTGAAAAGAAAGTTGGAAGTGGAGTATTTTTTGACTGCTCATTCTTTTCTTATTCCAACTACGAGATCTAAGGAAAGAGTTAACGCTTGCTGTCATGTTGGAAAGTACTCGTGAAATTTAAACATTGGCAGTTCAATTACTGTTTGACAGCTCAGTAGTACTCTGTTTTGGAGCGCATGGCAATTTGGATTGTATAGTTATATTTTGTGGAAGTCTGAAATGGAGAAAAGTGACTCACTAAGGTGGCTGGTGGTGAACAGAGTGTGGGTCTCTTACATTTCTTTTAAGGATTAATAATCATTACCTCACCTGTCGGATACTTCACCTGTTAGTTATTAATGTGTATAGTTGCTAGAACTCTGTTGCCGCAGCACTGGGAGTATAAAATTCATGCATGTCGCAGTGCAGTCCCTGGGTAAAGTGTCAGGAAACCTCAAGGTGTCTTTGTGAAGTGTCTGGATTAGCATGTTGTATGAGGATAATGCAGGAAAAGAATGAATTAAATCAAACTTTAAGGATCTGAAAATGGGCATGATGTTAACTTTCACAGTAGCTGAAAGAATAGCAAATTTGTACTGGTGATGATTTATTTGATTCCTTTAAATAGTTACAATTTTAAATTGTAACTATTTTGGGAGGAAGTCTTTGTAACTAACTATATGATCTTGGCCAAGTCATTTGGCCCCTCCAGAATCCCTTTCTGAAACCACGTCAATAAGAACTACAGTGTGGATAATTTTCAGAGTGATTTTACATAATTACATAATTTACATAAATTACTTCATTTACTCCTTACAACACTTCAGTAAATGAAGAAATTGAGACATAAAAATACTAAGTGACTTGTCTAATATCATCTAGCCTGCAAGTGCTAGAACTGAGTCCTCAGTCAAATCCTGAATGCTCCTTAGTCATGTCATGTGCCCACATGCGAGCTGTGGAGTGGGCCCCTTGAATTTTTTTTTTTTTTTTTTACAGCGTTTGAAGCAACTTACCATGGGGCTATTTTCTTTGCCTACTCTTTTTCTCAAAGTGTGTTGTAGGATTACTATTTTAAATGTCCCTTTTTCCTACCCCAAAAAACATTTAAAAAATTAACAGAATGGGGGCGCCTGGCTGGCTCAGGCAATAGAGCATGAGACTCTTGATCTGGGGCTCATGAGTTCAAGCCCCATATTAGGCGTAGAGCTCACGTAAAAAAAAAAAAAATTAACAGTATGGAATTCCATTATTGTGACAGGTTTTTGGATTAATTGGGTCTTGTGAGTTTGGGCTTTTCTTTTTGTAGTGTAGCTTGCAAGTATAAACCCTGAAAATCATTCCAGAAATTTATTTGGGGTTAAGCCCCACATATATGAGGTTTTCCTAACTTGTAAGATGAAGACGTAGGTTTATTCTTTTTCACAAATAATATTCATGATAAGAATTTAAATTAAATTTAATTTAATGATGAGAAAAGACTATAAAAAGCACTCTACTGTGAATTCTTTAAATTTAGGTTTTACACATTTTTGGAATTATAGTGCTTTTCAGACAGTTCTCTTTGAAGAGGATAATTTCAGGTTTTTCTTAAATTGTTAAATGCTTTAATAATGTTAGCAACTTCAGGACAAAAATCTTAGATTCTAAGAACTGTCTCTCAGTTGCATAGTTTGCTGGGTCTTGGACTTGAAACATTTTGCTCCTCAAAGCATTTAAATTTAAGAGCTGAACCTGCTAATTTGTCTAAATGGTTGCATGGATCTTTTCATATATTCCTGATTAATAAGTAGTTAAACGGATTAGCACCTGACTCTAGCTTTAAACTAACTGGGGAAACAATGTTTCAGAAAATTCACAGATGTTGTCCATATGCATGTAGTCTTTGCTGTTGAGAAGAAAATTTGGGGGCTTTAATTTTAGAACAAATTTTGAGGCTTGGCTTATCAGTATAAATTGGAGGTTTGAGAAAAATCTGTCTTTCGATCCTTATTCTTGTTTTATGTGGATTTTGTTTCTGAAATCTGAAATTCTTTCATCTCTTTCTGGAAAGAACTCAGTTTCTGAATCAGTGAATTTCTGTTAATCAGTTTGTTTAATTAGACCACCTTTCTTGAGAACTTGTCAAAAGAAGTTAAATTCTTATGAATATTTTTGAAAGGGCAGGTTAAAAGTTAGAGGTAAAGGGAAGCTTTTGCCTTTTCCAAGTATAACAGAGAATAAGATGCTTCCCTGAGTTCTTGAATGCATTATTTCATCCTGTATGCGGTCAATTCACGATCCCTTTCACAAATGCTGCTGCCCACCATTAAGTCTCTTATCACAGGGCATTTTAAAATGATGCCATAAAATGCATGTTGAGAATCTTTGGATCTCAAATGTATAGAAATCACATCTAAATGTCAATTCCTGAGTTAAGGAACTGACAATTATGGCAATTCAGTCTCTATTAATATTTAGTAGACAAGAGATTATGTTATGGTTTATGTTATTCCTTATGTGTGTGTAAACTTACTGCTTGTTGAAAAGATTTGTTTGTTTTATTGGGGCTGTATATTTCTGCCATTGTACTGATTTGCTTACTTGAATTAAAGCTGTTCTTTAATTGTTTTGGGCTGTATCTATGGTTTGAAATTTAAGACTGTCCCCTGTGTTCTATGCACCAAAGATGACATTTCAATGCATTGTTCTATTACTACACAGCTCTTATTTGTCTGTAATGAAGCTGTATGACTGGGTCCATTTATTTCAATATTAGTTGTTTTATATTATCCATATAAATGGTAATGATTAATATATAGAGTAATTTTCCAAATTCATTTGTATCTCCTCTGGGCATTTCTTTGGGATATGTTCACACTTGTGTTTTTGTTTCTGATTTTAAAATAATTTTCCTTTGTTGTAGGATGAGCAGTTCTTAGGTTTTGGCTCAGATGAAGAAGTCCGAGTACGAAGTCCTACAAGGTCTCCTTCAGGTATGGCCAATTAAGTGCATGGTGGCTTTTGTTAAGAGAATCATGGCTTCCCCTTGCCTTCTTTGCATGTAAAGGTCGATCTTAAATACTATGGGTAGAGAGTGAGGGGGTTGTGCATCCTTCCCTTTCTCTCACACTAGGTAGGAGACTAGGAGGCACTAAGTAGGAGACTAGGAGATGGCTTATGAACCAGACCTCTTATTGATGGGGCTCTTCTTTGTCAGGCTACTTTTGCTTTACTCTTTATTATGCTTTTCTGTGGGAACCACTTGAGGCATGGTGGTGGGGTCAGTTTCCATGGAATGACAAAAAACCTGGTAGTTGAATTGAAGGTAACCTACTCAGCATCCTCAGATTCATAGATTTTGAATGATACGGCAATATATACAACTTTGGGAATAATCTGACTGTTGTTTTTTACAGATGAAATTTAGTCTACTGTTGTCAAAGAACTAAAAACAAAATATTGGCACTGTATGAAACTATTTCATCTGATCCTTGAAAGGCTGTATAAAGAAAATAAAAATGATATGGGGGTATTTCCATTTATAAGCATATTTGTCATTGTTCTCACCAAGAAAATATCTAGAATATCTTGAAATTCTAGACTTAGAGCAGTTTCCTGAGAGACAGTCCTCAGTGGAAATCACATGCTTGCAGAATTCCAGTCTGTATAGGAGAGGGATCTTTTGAGGAAAAAAATATTCCCCATCTGTGCTACCATTCTGACTTCTTGTATGATTTGCTATGCTTTGATTTGAATGGACAGTCTAGTTAAATACGATGTTGTTAGGTGGTTTTGCTCTTTGACAGTGACGTGGTTCTTGATGTTTTTTAGCATTTGGGTTTCATTTAAGAGTTGTCATATTTGTATAGTAATCTAATTCAAACATGTAAGTTGACAGAATCTTTTTTCCCAAATGGCAAGAGTGTTGCCATCCTTGTTGGGAGGAGTTAGTCAGTAGTACCCCAGTGTTTGTGCCACTTAGCAATGGCCATGTTCTCTTGAAGATACGATGAAATCCTAAAACTTCATATAGGAATGTGATTTTAGAGATCATCTATTCTAACCCTTAGATTCTAGGTGACAAAATGAGGCCTGGAAAATACATGATGCAATTGCTCATGAGTAGCTTATGAGTTCTCAGAATATGTTGTGGAAATTAGCAATTGAGCTGGACTCTTCTGTGTTCTGGTTTTTCTCCTTGTCCACCAAAAAATTATTTTAAAAATCAGGTAGAAGTGGTTTTCCAGATTAATAAAGCCCTATGAGTGGCCAGGTTTAAGGCTAGCATGATGATAAGGAATCTTGTGATATACTTCTGGGTAGGAGTTTATTTTGTTAATTCACAACCCTCCCTCGTTGGCTATCAGCCTACCTTGAATATTGTCTTGTTGTCTTGTTTTTGTTTTTGTTTTTTAAACCATCTGGGTATGCTTTATTATTTAAGAAATGAAACATAGTTTTCCTGCTGTCTCCTAGCCCATTACTTTTGTTGTAATTAGTATTTATTGAGAATGGATTTATGAATCCTTAATTTATTAAAGGAAGTTTCGATTAATTGGTGAATAAAGCATTTATATTTAGAAAGCTTAAGAGTAAGACCTTTGTCTCTCTTATGTTGGGAAGTTGGTTCTGTAATCTAAAATGTTCATCATCCTGGCATAAATCTCTTTTGGTGCCTGTTAGGAGAGGTTTTAATCTCAGAAGAATGTTGAGTCATATAAGACATTGGAAAGTCATGAAGGAAGAGAAGACGTGGTAGACCAGGGAACTCTTAATACATTTAGAAAATACAGGTTTATACAAATAATTTTAGAAAACAGCCTTATCTTCTCAAGCTTTTTGATAAAGTAGCAAATTGAGCTGATTTATAAATTGGGAAATTCCTTTTATTTAGAATAGAGAGGTCTCATTTAATAAATTGTTGATTCGCTCTTGCCGTCAATTAGGGTTAAATCTTTTTTGTAACTTGGGACTGACTAGTTCAAGAACCTGTAAATAGGGGAGGAGACTAATGGACACTTGATCATGTCATTTCACTGATGACTTCACATGACACTAAGTTCAGTGATCTTACTCTGATGTCTCACGAATGAACATTTTTCTCTTCAGTAAAGCTTTCTTAGTTAATTTGACAAAACAGACTGGAACTATAGGAAGCTGAGCAGCCCAACTTCCCAACAAAAGTTGGTATGTTATTGACTGAAGAGCTCCTTATTCAAATTTATCAAAGCCAAAATTCCACTGAAAACATGGGGTGACTTACTATGAACATGTTCTCAAATATTAATCTTGGTGGCTAGGTTATGGAAAAGGTGGCATAGATTTTTGTGTAAAACTATTTTTTTGAGTCCCCAAAACCTTCCTCACTCATTGGAGTTGTAGGAAAGTCAGTTTTGCATATTAATTGCTTGGTTGAAAATCTGTGTGTATCTTAGTTTTTCTGTCCCAAAAGTTGAATGTTCCAGATGGAATATTCTTTACGTGATTTCTTTGAGGCAAGTCTTTGGTGAAAAGAAACTAAACCCAATTAAGATGTTTTATTGACTCACTAGACCCAGGTAGAGGTCAGTACAAAATGGCTTGTGCTAAAGTATATTCAGCTTAGTCACGACCTGAACTACAAAGCTAAATGTATGCTCTTCATTGTTTAATTTTTATACACAGTTAAAACTAGCCCTCGAAAGCCTCGCGGGAGACCTAGAAGTGGCTCTGACCGAAATTCAGCTCTCCTCTCAGATCCGTCTGTGTTTTCCCCTCTAAATAAATCAGAGACCAAATCTGGAGAAAAGATCAAGAAGAAGGATTCTAAAAGCATAGAAAAGAAGAGAGGAAGACCCCCCACCTTCCCCGGAGTAAAAATCAAAATAACACACGGAAAGGACATTTCAGAGCTACCCAAGGGGAGCAAAGAAGAGAGCTTGAAAAAGATTAAACGGACACCCTCGGCTACATTTCAGCAAGCCACAAAGATTAAAAAATTAAGAGCAGGTAAACTGTCTCCTCTCAAGTCTAAGTTTAAGACAGGGAAGCTTCAAATAGGAAGGAAGGGGGTACAGATTGTCCGACGGCGAGGAAGGCCTCCATCAACAGAAAGAATAAAGACCCCTCCAGGCCTCCTCATTAACTCCGACCTGGAAAAGCCCCAGAAGGTCCGCAAGGACAAGGAAGGAACACCTCCACTCACAAAAGAAGATAAGACAGTAGTCCGACAAAGCCCTCGAAGGATTAAGCCAGTGAGGATTATTCCTTCTTCTAAAAGGACAGACGCAACCATCGCAAAGCAGCTCTTGCAGAGGGCCAAGAAGGGGGCTCAAAAGAAAATTGAGAAAGAAGCAGCTCAGCTGCAGGGAAGGAAGGTGAAGACACAGGTCAAAAACATTCGACAGTTCATCATGCCTGTGGTCAGCGCCATCTCCTCACGGATCATCAAAACCCCCCGGCGGTTTATAGAGGATGAGGATTACGACCCTCCCATTAAAATTGCCCGACTAGAGTCTACACCCAACAGTAGATTCAGCGCCACGTCCTGTGGATCTTCTGAAAAATCCAGTGCAGCTTCTCAGCACTCCTCTCAGATGTCTTCAGACTCCTCCCGATCTAGCAGCCCCAGCGTCGATACCTCCACAGACTCTCAGGCCTCTGAGGATCAGATTCAGGTACTTCCTGAAGAGCGCAGCGAGACCCCCGAAGTTCACACCCCACTGCCGATCTCCCAGTCCCCAGAGAACGACAGTAGTGACAGGAGAAGCAGAAGGTATTCGGTGTCAGAGAGAAGTTTTGGATCTAGGACAGCTAAAAAACTATCGACGCTACAGAGTGCCCCTCAGCAGCAGCCCTCTTCCTCTCCCCCTCCACCCCTGCTCACCCCGCCCCCGCCACTGCAGCCAGCCTCCGGCATCTCTGACCACACACCTTGGCTCATGCCTCCCACCATCCCCCTAGCATCACCGTTTCTGCCTGCCTCTGCCGCTCCCATGCAAGGGAAGCGCAAGTCCATTTTGCGAGAACCGACGTTTAGGTGGACTTCCTTAAAGCATTCTAGGTCAGAGCCACAGTACTTTTCCTCAGCAAAGTATGCCAAAGAAGGTCTTATTCGCAAACCAATATTTGATAATTTCCGACCCCCTCCACTAACTCCTGAGGACGTGGGCTTCGCGTCCGGGTTTTCGGCGTCCGGCACCGCTGCTTCAGCCCGACTGTTCTCACCGCTCCACTCTGGAACGAGGTTTGATATGCACAAACGGAGCCCCCTCCTGAGAGCTCCAAGATTTACTCCAAGCGAGGCTCACTCTAGAATATTTGAGTCTGTCACCTTGCCTACCAATCGAACTTCTGCTGGAACGTCTTCTTCAGGAGTATCCAACAGAAAGAGGAAGAGAAAAGTCTTCAGCCCCATTCGATCTGAACCAAGGTCTCCTTCTCACTCCATGAGGACAAGAAGTGGAAGGCTTAGTACTGCTGAGCTGTCACCTCTCACCCCGCCGTCTTCTGTCTCCTCCTCGTTAAGCATATCTGTTAGCCCTCTTGCCACTAGTGCCTTAAACCCGACTTTTACTTTTCCTTCTCATTCCCTGACGCAGTCTGGGGAATCTGCAGAGAAAAGCCAGAGACCAAGGAAGCAGGCCAGCACTCCGGCAGAGCCCTTCTCATCCGGCAGCCCCACTCCTCTCTTCCCTTGGTTCACCCCAGGCTCCCAGACGGAAAGAGGCAGAAATAAAGACAAGGCCCCCGAGGAGCCATCCAAAGACCGAGATGCTGACAAGAGCGTGGAGAAGGACAAGAGTAGAGAGAGAGACCGGGAGAGAGAAAAAGAGAACAAGCGAGAGTCGAGGAAAGAGAAAAGGAAAAAGGGATCAGAAATTCAGAGTAGCTCTGCTCTGTATCCCGTGGGTAGGGTTTCCAAAGACAAGGTTGGCGCTGAAGACGTTGCCGCCTCATCTTCTGCCAAAAAAGCAGCAGGGCGGAAGAAGTCCTCATCCATTGATTCTGGGACTGATATTGCTTCTGTGACTCTTGGGGATACAACAGCTGTCAAAACCAAAATACTTATAAAGAAAGGGAGAGGAAATCTGGAAAAAAACAACTTGGACCTCGGCCCAACTGCCCCATCCCTGGAGAAGGAGAAAACCCTCTGCCTTTCCACTCCTTCATCTAGCACTGTTAAACATTCCACTTCCTCCATAGGCTCCATGTTGGCTCAGGCAGACAAGCTTCCTATGACAGACAAGAGGGTTGCCAGCCTCCTGAAAAAGGCCAAAGCCCAGCTCTGCAAGATTGAGAAGAGTAAGAGTCTTAAACAAACCGACCAGCCCAAAGCACAGGTACTCTTTTCCATCTTGCCTGGTAAACACGATAGTTGACTGAGCCCCTCCTGTGAGTGAGTGTTCCGCGAAGTGTTTTAGTCGCACCTAGTTACGGGAGTCAAGAGAAGGGCAGAGGAGGTGGTGGCGTATGCAGTGGTCCAACAAGGACAGGTAGGACTTTGATAGGAAGTGATGGGGGGAGAACATTCTTTTCCCCCTCTGAGAGAGAGACAAGAGTGTGCATGTGCGGACGAGCAGGTCAGGAAGCGGGGTGGAGGCAGAGGGGTAGAGAGAAAGAGAGAAAGAGAATCTTAAGCAGGCCCCGAGCCCAGCACAGAACCTAATGCAGGGCTTGATCTCACACCCTGAGATCATGACCTGAGCGGAGATCGAAAGTCAGACACTTAAGCAACTGAGCCCTCCGGGTGCCATAGGAGAGAACATTCTAAATAGAGGGCACAATGTGGGTAGAGATGAAACAGTGTGAGACACATTTGAGAGGAACTACAGATCGCTAGACTGGAATGCACAGGAAGGTGGTGAATTAAGACCAAAATGTATTATGTACTTCACAGGTTTGGTGTCATGGAATCTGTGACTTAGTGTCAAAGGTGCATTCTTGTAGTTGGATTGTTTTACTGTTGTTTACTATAGAAAACGGGGTGAGGGGACTTCTCTTCCCCTGAGTAACAAGTGATCAGAGCAATAGATAATAGGCACTGCAGGACACAAATGAGAAGCATGTAGCCTTAAGTTGCGGACAGGAAAGCAGTAGGATTCAGTTCGTTAGGATGATGACAAACTTTACAAAGAGATCTTAGCTTTTTTATTTATTTTTTCTTTTTTTCCCAAGGGAGCTAAGCCCTGGCCTTTTCTGAGACAATCTGCTGATCTTTAGGTTCTTTTTAAAAAGTTCCGTGTAGTAGATACATATTTATGTCAACACACCAAGTTAGATTACAATGACCATACCCTTAGGTTTTTCAATGTAAAGCCTTATTTACATTTGGTAATTGTGCCAGTTGAAAGTTCCAGCAAGAGTATGTTGGGATTTATTTCTGATACCATTTTGGCTGTTTTTTGTTTAACCTCCTAGTGATCGGAGCAGTGGCTCTTAATTTAAAATGTGAGATGTGGGGATCCCTGGGTGGCGCAGCGGTTTGGCGCCTGCCTTTGGCCCAGGGCACGATCCTGGAGACCCGGGATCGAATCCCACGTCAGGCTCCCGGTGCATGGAACCTGCTTCTCCCTCTGCCTGTGTCTCTGCCTCTCTCTCTCTATCTCTGTGACTATCATTTAAAAAAAAAAAAAAATTAAAATGTGCGATGTTTTTGTGCAGAGCAGTGGCCTTTCATGCTTACATTTATAGTTTCCCCTACTTTTCTCTTGATCAGGGAAATAGAAGTAGTCTGTGATTAGATGAGCCCTGTTAACTCCAAGCCCAACTTTTGAATAATGTAGACTGGCAGCTTGAGTTTTGAGGGGAATTTTAATTTGTTTTCATTATTTTTTAAGATTTTATATGTTTGTTTGACAGAGAGAGAGTGCAAGGGTAAGCACAAGCAGAGGGATAGGGAGAAGCAGACACCCTGCTGAACAGGGAGCCCAACTCGGGGCTCAATCCCAGGGCCCCAAGATCATGACCTGAGCTGAAGTCACACTTAACCGACTGAGCTACTCAGGTGCCCCTTGAGGGGAATTTCAAAGTAGTAGTATAACGGGGAATAAAAACTTAGTTGATTTATGTTTTTTTTTTTATTAAAAGCCCTGCCTCTGGGGATCCCTGGGTGGCTCAGTGGTTTAGCACCTGCCTTTGGCCCAGGGCGTGATCCTGGGGTCCCGGGATCGAGTCCCGCGTCGGGCTCCTGGCATGGAGCCTGCTACTCCCTCCTCCTGTATCTCTGCCTCTCTCTCTCTCTCTCTCTCTCTCTCTCTCATAAATAATAAATAAATAAATATTTTTAAAAAGCCCTGCCCCCTCTTTTGCTGCCAATTTTAGGATACAGAACTAGTTGATTTCTGTAGATCGTCATAGCTTACCAGCTGGGAATAGTTACAGTTGTCTGTGTTGATTCTAGATTGTAATGAGCTAACCAACTCTACCTTGGCTTCGTTTAGCTACATTTTCAACATGTATGCTTGCTGTTGTTGGATTTGACTTGCTTCTCATTCAGGGTCAAGAAAGTGATTCATCGGAGACCTCTGTGCGAGGACCCCGCATTAAACATGTCTGCAGAAGAGCTGCTGTTGCCCTTGGCCGAAAACGAGCTGTGTTTCCTGATGACATGCCCACCCTGAGTGCCTTACCATGGGAAGAACGAGAAAAGATTTTGTCTTCCATGGGGAATGATGGTAGGTCAAGGGTGTCCACCTGAAGCCTTGAGTGGACGTTTGATTTGTTTGCTGGTCATCCTGGGGATAGCTTGTAGGCTCTTCATAGCACCGTGTGTTAGTCTGGGTCCTCCAAAAGACAAATGGGAAGGCTATATTAAACATGCAAGGATTAGGGGATCCCTGGGTGGCGCAGCGGTTTGGCACCTGCCTTTGGCCCAGGGCGCGATCCTGGAGACCCGGGATCGAATCCCACATCGGGCTCCTGGTGCATGGAGCCTGCTTCTCCCTCTGCCTGTGTCTCTGCCTCTCTCTCTCTCTCTCTGTGACTATCATAAATAAATAAAAAATTAAAAAAGAAAAAAAGATTTAAACATGCAAGGATTACACGAGAGAAAATGCCTGAGAGAGAGAAAATGGGAGGGAGCCAGGGGAGGTTGGGCCAACTGTCAGGCCACTCTGCAAGTCTGACCCCAATGAAAGAGAGAGGGAAGGAGAGTTGGACAGAATCTTCCTAGACTATTTTCCCAGAGAGTTTGCAAGGCTGTCAGGGAGTCCTTGAGCAAAAGTCCACGGTCAGGGGAGTTTTGTGTCTTCCAGGAACAGGCCTGCCTTAGTATTCCTGCCATGCTCAGTCACTACCTAGGAGCATGGTATGTGTGGCCTTGGTGAGCCACCGGAACTCAGAGCACAGCAGATGGGCCCTTGGGGCAGTTAGTTACGTTCCCTGTGGTTGGAGGTCTGTGAGGCACATTCTCCTGGTTGCATCAAGATGCTGGGTGACTTAAATGCTAGGTGACAGCTCCTACAAAATGTAGAGGTTTCAAGAATCGTAAGCATTTAATTCGCATTCTTGGTTTTAAGTTAGACTGTTTTGTTCTCAGTGTTCAGATTTCTGCTTGCATCAAGCTGCAAGTTATAGGCCTTTTAAAACACTTAAAAATTATTTAAAACAGGCTCTGACTTGTGCGTATGAATATGTTTATTATGACGTATTTCATTTTTGGAGTCCCGATTAAAATGAGGCTTCAATGTATGTGATGATATAAATGGATCTTGAAAAAGTCCGCCTCTGCTCCCAGGAATTAGATACTCCCTCAGAACTAATGACACGTTTCTTTAACAGACAAGTCATCAATTGCTGGCTCAGAAGATGCTGAACCTCTTGCTCCACCCATCAAACCAATTAAACCCGTTACCAGAAACAAGGCGCCTCAGGAACCTCCAGTAAAGAAAGGGCGACGATCCAGGCGGTGTGGGCAGTGTCCTGGCTGCCAGGTGCCTGAGGACTGTGGTGTTTGTACTAATTGCTTAGACAAACCCAAGTTTGGTGGCCGAAATATAAAGAAGCAGTGCTGCAAGTGAGTGGGTGTCTTACTCTGAGGTGTCGACCTCCTAGCCACGGAGGTGGTGTTTATGCCTGGGTCTGTTGCAAGGATGTTATCAGAAAACTGAATGTGGTTGTGTTGAGTCTCCTTGAGGTGCGAGGTCAGTTGCAGAGTTGGATTTTGTGACGTGGCTAGGTTTGGACTGTCCTTAAATACGAAATACTCTGAGGCAGTGCCCATCTAGTAGAAAAGTCCTACGGTGGTAGACATGTGCTGTATGGTAGCCATTAGCCCAACGTGGCTGTAGGACACTTGAAGTGTGGTTCGTGTGCCCGAGGAATGACACGTTTAATTGCATTTCCTTTCAATTAATTTAAACTTAAATGGCCACATGTACCTCGTGGCTACCATATCAGTGCAGCTCTGGAGGGTTTCTACTTAAAAATTGATGAATTTATATATTTATATTTTATATATTATATATAAGTTACACATATGTAATATTTACATACATTGAGCTGTGATTGAGCTATAATTTATAATTAATTTAAATACATATCATATTATCTAGTTGCATTATAATTTTTCAGGTCAACTGAAATTATGGCATTCAGGAAATAGTGGTGACATCTTAGTATAAGACCCTTGGTGGGATCCCTGGGTGGCTCGGCGGTTTAGCGCCTGCCTTTGGCCCAGGGTGTGATCCTGGAGTCCCGGGGTCAAGTCCCGCATCGGGCTCCCTGCATGGAGCCTGCTTCTCCCTCTGCCTGTGTCTCTGCCTCTCTCTCTCTCTCTCTCTGTCTTTCATGAATAAATAAATAAAAATCTTTAAAAAAAAAAAAAGACCCTTGGCCTTCTAACTCCCAGAATATTTTCATGCACGTGGAAGTTTTGATCTGAAAGTTTTGATTACTCAACCTTTTCTCCCTTGTTTTAGTGAGTTCGTGGAGGCACTTTCTGCTCTTTGGGATAATTTGTTTTCAATGGATCAAGAAAGTTGCACAAACACATTTTAGTGACTGAGCATCTATTAAAGTGCCTGGCATAAAGAGTAGATATTAGCAATAGGTATTTGCTGAATGAATGGTAATATGAAAGTGATTTAGAGAAAATGTGGTTGGGAGAAATTGTTCAGGGGAGCCAGTTTCTAGGAGACAGTAAGTAATCCTGTACTTTGGTTTAGTCTGGCCTTATTAAGCAAGAATCTTGTCTCAGTCCCATTAGCGGAAAGAAGTGAGACAATTCACTGATCAGCAGAAAGGTACATGATTGCAGGATAAACCTGCACTATTTATTTAGGGGTGGAAATGGATGTAGCTCAGTTTTAGACTTCAGATTAAGTTGCAGTTTCAGATGGATGTAGCTCAGTTTTAGACTTCAGATTAAGTTGCAGTTTTCCTTAAGTTGAGGGGTGAAATATATATCAAAGCCCTGAGGTATACCTATAGTATTGTAGTGTCAGACAAAGGATTTGATGCTTAATTTTAGTCCTTTTTTATTCAGATAACTATATGAATATTAATCTCATACAGGAGCAGAACTAATTTGAGGATAAGAAACACTAGCTGATTTGTTGTGTATGGTGCTAGTCAGTACTGGGTTATAAGAAATTTGAGTCCCATTTCAAAAATAATTTGATACTTGCTCTTTATAGACCCTAGAGGTAGGTAAAATTGCTGATCGAAGCATTCAGAGGCTCAGATTGAATCTGAGTAGTGAACAGTACTCTTTTTCAACTCTCAAAATGAACCCTAGTAAAGGTTCACTAGTTCTTGCAGACAAACTAACACTTATTTCAATGGCTTTTCTTCTAAATGTGGTTTACATTATGGTATTCTTTGTTATCCTAGGATGAGAAAATGTCAGAATCTACAATGGATGCCTTCCAAAGCCTACCTTCAGAAGCAAGCAAAAGGTAGCGTTGTAAAACTAATCTTCCCCAAATGCTTCCTGACTTAATGCCATGTAGTCATGTACATCTAGTGTAAAGAGAATGCTGGTAACTGCTCTCCCCAGCGAGTTGGTGTTTTTTTTTTGTTTTGTTTTGTTTTGTTTTTTGCGAGTTGGTGTTTGTTGAAGCTGGATGGTAGGTAGTTCCATGAGGGTTCATTTACTCTTCCCTTTACTTTGAAATTTTCCATAATCAAAAAAATTTTTTAATTCTTATAAAAATTCCAGTCCATTCCATTTCCTAGAGCAACACAAGTATCCCTCTCTCACCCAATCAACTTGTGCCTTCCAGTGTCAGCTTTAGCTCCAGGAAACTGTGAATCAGGTTGTGTTATATTCCTCTGCTTCTACCTTAAATAAAGTTTTTCTCACATATACATAAATAATCTTGGGGTTTTTTTTTCCCCCAGCTGTGAAAAAGAAAGAGAAAAAGTCTAAAACCAGCGAAAAGAAAGAGAGCAAGGAGAGCAATGTTGGGAAATGTGTGGTGGACTCTGGTCAGAAACCTGCCCCATCAGCAAGAGAGGACCCTGCCCCCAAGAAAAGCAATAGTGAACCTCCTCCTCGAAAGCCCGTCGAGGAAAAGAGCGAAGAAGGGAACACCTCTGCCCCGGTTCCGGAATCCAAACAAGTTACCACTCCAGCTTCTAGGAAGTCCAGCAAGCAGGCCTCCCAGCCAGCGCCAGTCACCCCTCCACAACCACCGAGCACAGCACCACCGAGGAAGGAAGTTCCCAAGACCACTCCTAGCGAGCCCAAGAAGAAACAGCCTCCACCACCAGAAGCAGGTGAGTGAGGAAGGCAAGAAGGAATCGCTGAGCCACAAGTACCAGCAGAGAACACTTCTTAAACAGCATTTGGAAGCCCAAAATGTATATCTGTAAGCCTTTAGTGAAGGAAAATTAGCTCTCTTTTAAACTATTTATGTAAAAATAAAGAAATAGAAGCAAAAAACCAGTTAAGCTGGAGACATTGTCTTAATTTCGTATGTTAAGCTTAGCGTGTCAGTCGGTTGTTGTGTTTCTAATGCCCCCTTCCTCACAGGCCAGTAGGTCCTGAAGTGGTCACTGCTGTTTAGCACGTACTTTGAGGTTAGTGGTGTCTGACTGCAATTTATTTTGAATTCTTTAGGTCCAGAGCAAAGCAAGCAGAAAAAAGTGGCTCCTCGCCCAAGTATTCCTGTAAAACAAAAACCAAAAGAAAAGGTGAGGAGAGATTTCTTTCTCTGCCATTGCTCAGGGATGTGTTCTATTCTGTAGGGACCTTATCTTGTCCTTGACGTTTACGTGATTGAGGGAATGAAACCACGTATCTGCTTCTCTGTAGATGGCCGTGATTTCTTCAAGATGAACAAACTTCAGGTTTAGGCTCTACCTTTTTTTTTTTTTTTTTTTTTTTTGTCTTTTCCCTTGTTGCTCTCCCTTCCTCGTGACCTTCTATGCTTAGGCTGATGCCGCAGGCTGCTTACTATAATTGTTTTTTGCTCTCTACATCCTTTAGCTATACTTGTCTACAAAAATCCCCCCTCCCTGTGTCAACTATGTTTATTATGTGGAGAGAGTGAGGTCTTTAAGAATTTTCTGGCTCGGGGGGCCTGGGCGACTCAGTCAGTTGAGCATCCAGCTCTTGATTTCAGCTCTGGTCATGATCTCAGGGTCATGGGATCAAGCCCCTCATTGGGCAGCACAGAGTCTCCCTCTACTTCTCCCTCTTCCCCTCTCGCTGTGCATGCACTCTCTCTTTCTCTCAAATAAATAAATTTTTTAAAATGTTAAAAAAAACAAAAAAAGAATCCTTCTAGATCTTTCTGCTGCTTCTCTATGCTACCTTAACAGTGTGCATGCATGTCCTGGCTGATGCTCTCAAGAGTATCAGCAATGCCAAAAAGAGGCAGATACCAAGGTCTTATTAAGCCTTGCTCTGAGGTCATTGTCTGGCTTCTGACTGTGGTAATAAAGCATGGTTACACTGATGAATTGAAATGATTGATGGTCACAGAGCTGCGAACACTTGTTGTGACCATCCTAGACAGGTTAAACAAGAGTGGAATGGTCAGTCCCAGAGTCTATGTACAACTCAAAGATCTAGAAAAATGGCAGAATAACCTGCTCCCATGCTGTCACTTTAGTTTCATTGTGCCAACAACCTCAGCTGGTATCATGGACCACGAAGAAGCAAGACAAAAACCCTTAGGCAGGAGAGTCCTGGAATTCTTCTAGGGCTGTAATACATACATAAAATGCCTCAGTGGGAAAAAGAACCTGAAGATTAACTCTGTGTCTGTAGGATACTTGTATTGGAAACATGTTCTCCAGAGCTATTAATAAGATTCGTTGTTTGCATTGTTATCTGTTGAAAAAGTGAAGGCAAGTAGGATGCGGTTTTGTTCTTTATCCATCTTCTGTCTCTGTAGGAAAAGCCACCTCCAGTCAGTAAGCAGGAGAACACAGGCACTTTGAATATCCTCAGCACTCTCTCCAATGGCAATAGTTCGAAGCAAAAAATCCCAGCAGATGGAGTCCACAGGATCAGAGTGGACTTTAAGGTAAAAGTGTGTAGGGTCATGTAGTATATCAACCATCCTGGACTTCAAATCAGAAAAATGGGGTTATCAAAGGTGTTGATGAAAGAGGAGGGATTTCAGCACCCAGTCAGGGATGTGACAGGTGGGTTCAGGTGTAAGAGAGTTCTGGTCAATGTCCTGGGGTCACCATTTATGAGCTGACTAATGAACGTGGGCATTGAGACACTGCCGACCAAAGTGAGTGATGCGTACCTTCGGAGGAGAACAGCATCTGAGGAAATAATTCTTTCACACGGAAACCCTCCAACCATGACAATGGCTTGAGTCAGACTCTAAGGACAAGTCACCCTCGGGGTATCTTTGCATTCTCGTTCACATGAACTGAACCAGTAGGTGAGCCTTTTAACAGTTTGTGTTTGAGATTAAAATGTCTTAAAGCAGCAGTTATTCTTGATCCCATTGAAACGAAGCCTTCTTGCCACTCTGGTGTCACTCTGAGTTTATGTTTGCCAGCCTCACTCTCAATCCAAAGCTGTGTCATTGCAACATGTTCATAAATGATCTGTCTTTCTCTCTACAGGAGGATTGTGAAGCAGAAAATGTGTGGGAGATGGGAGGTTTAGGAATCTTGACGTCTGTTCCTATAACACCCAGAGTGGTTTGCTTTCTCTGTGCCAGCAGTGGGCATGTAGAGGTAAGAGATCTTGCTTCTTGGTACCCCAGAAAGTTGAATGGTAGTTGATTTTGCTGTGATGAAAGAAATCATTTATTCTGTTTTGATGGTATGTGGCAGATACTATCCCCTCTTTATTTTTAAAGTAATCTTTATGCCCAATTTGAGGCTCAAACTCACAAGAGCAAGAGTCGCATTCTCTGCCAACTGAGCCACCCAGACACCCCTGTTGTTCCCTCCTTAAGCCAGCTAATGAAATGCTATAGACGTTTTTTAGAGATTTTATAAAGGAATCTGCTCCTTAGTAGAAGAGCAGAATTATTGAGTGTGAAAGGTTTAATGGTCTCATCTCTTTAAATTCAGACTCTTTATTAGTTCTGATATTTCTGCTATATGTTCAAATATGGCAAAAATGATATAGTGTGCTTTTGGAAAAAGAGATGGCTGTCTTATATTGACTGTCAAAAATGCTTAGTCTATAAAGAGCTCTTAGCAATTAGTAAGAAAAAGGAAGAACACCCAGTAAAAAAAATAGGCTCAGGACAGGAATATGTAATTCACAAAATGAGAAATAAAAACATGGTGGGAAAAAAAAATAAAAAAATAAAAAAAATAAAAACATGGTGGGAGGGGGTCCTTAAGCCTTCTGTTGACCTTAAATTGGACATTAAAGCATGATTTAAAAGATTATGTGGGAAGGGATGCCTGGCTAGCTAGCTCAGTCAGTGGAGCATGAGATTATTGATTTTGGGGTTGTGAGTTCAAGCCCCACGTAGGCTGTAGAGATTGCTTAAAAAAAATCTTCAGAGGCACCTGGATGGCTCAGTCGGTTAAGTGTCTGAGTCTTGACTTCGGCTCAGGTTGTGATCTCAGGGTTATGAGATTGAGCACCGAATCAGCTCCATGCTCAGCATGGAGTCTGCTGGAGATTCTCTGTCTCCCTCCCCTGCCCCTCGCTTACTCTCTTTCTTATTAATAAGTAAATTAATAAAATCTTTAAGAAAATCGTATGGGGAAGAAAAGATATGTGGAAATAGGGACTTTCTCTTGGTGGAAACTAAGTTAGTTGCGATCTTTCTTTCTGAGAGGCTTGTTCAGAAATGTGTATTTGTCTTTAAAACAAGCATACTGTCTAACCCAGTAATGGCGCTCCAGGCATTTATCCTAAGAATATAATTAGATAAATCAACAAATAGGTATATGCTGATAGGTAGGTATGTATGTATGTATGTGTGTGTGTGTGTGTATAATACATACATATATATATATAATAAACCCTTCTCTATATGGATGTATAATAAACAGAAGGGTTTATTTCAGTATTGTTTATGGTAATAAAAAATAGCAAACCACCAAAAGTTTGTCAATAAGGGGCAAGGTCTTCTTACAATAATCATAGGACATGTATATAAGGGCAAATATGAAGTCCTAGATAATAACATAGATTGATATTGACATGAGAAGGTGTTCATAACATGGAGACACTCTCTTACTGAGTTAAGAGAGCAGGTTACAAAGCAGGATATAAAGTGTGACCCCATTTTGGTTTGGATATTGTTTTAAAAATGTATATGCAGGAAAAATTGTGGAAGGATTTACATCAAAATCTTAAAAGTGATTGGATTATGGTGCCTTGTTTTCTCTTCATTTTATTTTTTTTTATCCTTTTGAGTCTTTTGCAGTGAGTATTTGCCACCCTTACAGTAAGAAAGAAGTAAAAAGAATTTTGATTGGGAAGCAGTAGTTTGTCATTCATATAATTCTCAATTCCAGAATGCCTTCTTAGCTTGTTATTTTATCACATATGTATTTTAAGGTCATGAAGAAATTACAAAGCCAGCTAATAATGTGGATATTGAGTAATCTGAGAGACTCACTCACTAGCTAAGAGATTCAGTCCTGCCCACTTGGTATGTTAAATTATACAGTAGCAAAATTACAAATTATTTTCTGGTATTCATTCATTACGCAAAAATATTTTAGTGCCTATTATGAACAATAATATGGTTCTAAGTGGCGAGGCTGTTTTAGATACTACTGAGACTAAGAATATTCAGTCTGTAAGTGTCAAGGGTCCACTGTATCTCTTCTGCACATAATCTTAATGCTTTACATCCACACATATGCTGCCCTGAGGAATAACTGGTAGCACCAGTCCTTCAACTTCTGTGATAAAATGGGGAGTTTTTTCAGAGTATAATTGCTTTAATTTAAATTGTGTGGTTTTGCACAGCAATCCCACAGGATTCCTAAAAACTGAACTAGAGGATGAATAGCTCACTGCCTGTATTATAACCCTAAAGCATAACTGGTGCTTGATGAATTCTGACATTTGAGTTGGGTTTTTTTGTTTGTTTGTTTTTAAGATTTATCTATTCATTTGAGAGAGAGAGCATGCATTGGGGAAAGGACAGAGGGAGAGAGAGAATCCCTAGCAAGTTCCAAACCGCACTGAGTGCAGAGCCCAACATGAGGCTCAATCCCACAACCATGATGAGATCATGACCTGAGCTAAAACCAAGAGTTGGACACTTAACCAACTGCACCACCCATGCACCCCCTGACATTCGAATTTTTAAAACCTTCAGATTTACAGAAAAGTTACAAGAGTGTAGTACAAAGAATTCCCATATACCTTTCACCCAGATTTCCCAAATGTTCATATTTTTTATTTGCTTTATCCTTTCCTCTGTGTCTGTATTTTACAAAGTGAGAAATAAAATATGTACATACATTTTGTATATAGACATATTTTATATATAGACACTTTTTTTATAGACACATTTTTTTCTAAAAATTTGGAAGTTGCAGATGTGTCCTTTTATGTCTAAATATTTTAGTGTATATTTCCTAAAACCAAGGACATTCTCTCATATAATCACGGTGTAGTTGTCAGTCAGGACATTACAGAGCTATATTACTGTTATCTAATCTATAAACCTTATTTAGGTTTGGCCAGTTGTCCCAATAATTCTCTTATGGCAAAGGAAATGTCTGGGTCATCTTCATTCAAATTAAAAAAAAAAATCCCTACATGAAAATACTATTTCTACAATTAGAGTGGGAGAGGACAAACCGGAGCTTATATCTGTCTTTAGTATCTTGTAGGAAGCCCTTAAAACCCTCCCTTTCCCACAGCTCTTTGCTTGTACCTCGCTTTTGGCACTTAGTGCATTTTGGTGAATCTGGAATTATATTTATTTTGACACTTTTAAAATTCTACCGTTATTACTCTAGGCCCCTGCATCTCCTGCAGTGCCTAATCTTGTGCTTTTTTTTTTTTTAACATAGTCATTGCTAAATGATTTATGTATTAAATAAAATAAATAAATATATACCACTGGACTCCTAAAGCCTGAAGTCTGTGAATAGCACTTGGTTGAGGTCTCTCCGTGTCATGTGACGATGTGTTCCCCTCTTCCCCCCTAGTTTGTGTATTGCCAAGTCTGTTGTGAGCCCTTCCACAAGTTTTGTTTGGAGGAGAACGAGCGCCCCCTGGAGGACCAGCTGGAGAACTGGTGTTGTCGCCGCTGCAAGTTCTGTCACGTTTGTGGAAGGCAGCATCAAGCTACAAAGGTAGGAAACAAAGTCACGACTGTTCAGGCTGTTACTCTCTAGCTCCGTTTCTGCCTTTTGGTTTAGGCTTTTGTACCTATATTTTTTTCTCTGTTGGTTTAGTCTATCGTGACTGTTAAGTACAATTCATTGCCTATTTTTGTGTTTTAATTTGAGGAATATTGGATAAAATCTCCCCAATAACCCAAATCTACCTAAGAATATCCATCACTGAGTGCCTTTAGCAGGACATAAATCCCAGTGCTTTCTTTGAGAGTGAAATAATTCGGGAGAAAATTTAAACTGTTTGAATGATGTGCTATACTTACTTGAAAGTCACTATGAAATGATTACCAAATAAGAGGTATTTCAAGTGAGTCGAATGTAATACCGATCTTTTTTTTTTTTAATTTTTGTTTATTTATGATAGGCACACAGTGAGAGAGAGAGAGAGGCAGAGACACAGGCAGAGGGAGAAACAGGCTCCATGCACCGGGAGCCCGACCTGGGATTCGATCTCGGATCTCCAGGATCGCGCCCTGGGCCAAAGGCAGGCACTAAACCTCTGCGCCACCCAGGGATCCCCGATCTTTTTTTTTTTTTTTATGTGATACCCACCTTCTTGCCTTTATATTTTCTTTATATATTTTCTTGCCTTCTATATTTTCTTATATATTCTTTCTTTCTTTCTTTCTTTCTTTCTTTCTTTCTTTCTTTCTTTCTTTCTTCTTTCTTTTTAATTAAAGTATAACGGACATATGATTTGATGTGAGTTTCAGGTGCACAGCTTAGTGACTCAGCACTTCTGTACATGACTCAGGGCTCACCACAAGGAGCACGGTCACCATCCACTGTCACACAGCATTATTACAATCTCATGGACTGTACTCCCTCTGCTGTCCTTTCCTCTCCCTGACTTGTTTATTTTCTACCTGGAAGCATGTCCCTCTTCATCCTCTGTCTTTGTGTCCTTTACAGCAGCTGCTGGAGTGTAATAAGTGCCGAAACAGCTATCACCCCGAGTGCCTGGGACCAAACTACCCCACCAAGCCCACCAAGAAAAAGAAAGTTTGGGTGAGTACACATGTCCTGCTGCAGCAGAGAGAACTGTCATGGATTCTTGGACTTGAACAAGGGATGTCCCTGTAGCCATTTGTCGGTCTCATTATTAAGAAGAACCATCCCAAAAGAGGTCAACTTGAGAAATGGATCGCCTCTGATGTCTTTAAATGAGACGAGATATTAAAAATAAGAAATTCCTGTTGAATTTCTTGTCTTTCCCAGATCTGCACCAAGTGTGTTCGCTGCAAGAGCTGTGGATCCACGACTCCAGGCAAAGGGTGGGACGCGCAGTGGTCTCATGATTTTTCACTGTGCCACGACTGTGCCAAACTCTTTGCTAAAGGTACTTCAAAAAAGCCAGTTTTGTCAACTTGTCAGGCTTATATTTGGTGTTTTGAAGGCAAACTGGACACTGCAGTGGAACAAACTAAAAAGCTGTGTACACCTTGCCAAGGATACCATTCAGATCCATTTACTAAGTTCCTGATCTTGCTCTTTTCTTTACACAGAGCATTACAGCAACTAGAAATATTTTGTTAGCTTATACGGGAAGAATTAAAGGGACTTTTTGTAATAACCAACTACAAAGAAGTGCTCTAAGCCAGTATTTCTTAAAGTGAGGTACATAGACATTAGATCATTTCAGAAATGATTATAGGTGTTACCAAGTCAACCATTTCATTCTAATAGTTACACTAGAAAAAAATTATACCTAATACATTAAATTCATTTTACTGACTTGGGATAATAATGATACAAAGCTTAGTACTGACATTGAAAGTAACCAATCAATTTTAAGTTTATTAAGTAAAGAGTAATAGGGAGGTGCATGGAGAAAGCAAATTGATGAAGTCTGTACTTTGTGCTGAAGTTTAGGATGTGTTGAGCTCTAATTTAAAGTGCTAGGAATAAAGAGAAAGTGTAAATGAACTGTTTTTTTACTCTCATGTCCTCACCTCCTTTTTAAAAATCTAAATCTTTCTTTGGGGAATCCCTGGGTTTGCTCAGTGGTTTGGTGCCTTCCTTCAGCCGGGCGTGTGATCCTGGAGACCTGGGATCGAGTCTCACATCGGGCTCCCTGCATGGAGCCTGCTTCTCCCTCTATGCCTGTGTCTCTGCTTCTCTCTGTGTCTCTGTGTGTCTCTCATGAATAAATAGATAAAATCTTTTTAAAAATAAATAAATAAATAAATCTTTCTTTGAAATGTGTAAGAGAGAAAGTCTCTTATTCATTTTCTACTGTGTTATTTGTAAACTCTACCTTGTGACCTTTAAGAATGAGTCTAAATAGAATTTGTGGCATATTCGAAGAGCTTAGAATAATCTTGACACTTCACAGATGTGTGAGCATTGCAGAGTAGATCCATGCCGGCATTTGTAAGCAGTTCCAGAGGAGAGCTGGCACCTGGAAGTCAGGGCCCGAGTGGCACTGGGGTGTGAGCCAGAGCACTGCTGAAGAGTGTGCTTTGCTTTCAGGGAACTTCTGCCCTCTCTGTGATAAGTGTTACGACGACGATGACTACGAGAGTAAGATGATGCAATGTGGGAAGTGTGATCGCTGGGTCCATTCCAAATGTGAGAATCTTTCAGGTACAGAAGGTTGGAGTCTTTTTATTATGGTTTCCTTCTTGCTTGGTACAGTTAGAGCCCCCAGAGTAATGCGTCAAGTGATGCTCACTTAGCGGGACCCTAGCCCTTTAAGATCTTTATTTGCTGTGTTTGGTGGGCACTTTAACCTATAGACCCCCCAGCCCCAGATCCGGTGCTGGTGTCCGTAGTACCCCATGGAGATGGGTGCGTGCGGGGTTCCCCAGGGGATGCCAGAGTCTAGCCACTGTCCCCAGTACGTGGCTTCGTATGAAGCTGCCCTCCCCTCTGTGCCCCTCTTGAGAGCACCTCAGCATTGCAGGTTTTTGTTTTTCTAGACGAGATGTATGAGATTCTATCTAATCTGCCAGAGAGTGTGGCCTACACCTGTGTGAACTGTACTGAGCGGCACCCGGCAGAGTGGCGGCTGGCCCTGGAGAAGGAGCTCCAGCTCTCTCTGAAGCAAGTCCTGACCGCTCTGCTGAACTCGCGGACCACTAGCCACTTGCTTCGCTACCGGCAGGTAGGCCCGAGTCTGCTTTCCCAAGACTTTGTTCTTAGGTGGGTTTTACCCAGTGATGGGACATTCGTTTGCCTCTTTCTCATGTAGTCCTGTAGTATTAACTTGCTTTGCCTTTCAACTGTTAGGAAAATCTTTAGGAACAAGAGTAGGACCTTCTTCGGGGGCCTTCTTTGCTGTTATAATAAGAAATTTGGACTTCATGCTCTGAGGGCTCTAGCGAGTGCCAATGAAAGGCTTCACCCAAGAGTAACCCTATCAGAGTTGCTTTTTAGGGAGAAAAAAAAAGAGGGGCACATGGATGGCTCAGGGTTGAGCGTCTGCTTTTGGCTCAGGTCCTGATCCCACAGCCCTGGGATCGAGTCCTGCTTTGGGCTCCCCGCAGGGAGCCTGTTTTTCCCTCTGCCTGTGTCTTTGCCTCTCTCTGTGTGTCTGTCATGAATAAATAAATAAAATCTTCAAAAAAAGAAAGAAAAAGGAAAAAAAAAGATTCTGATGAGAAGAAGGAAGGATTGGAGAAGCTGGAGGCAGGAATGGTGGTTAGGAGGTAGTTGGAGTAATCTGGGTGAGAGGGAGAGTGTTGGCCTAATCTGACAGTCATGTGCCTGTCACTCTGGGAGAAATCCCTAGGGCTCCTCGGCACAATTTGTAAACCACTACTTTTTGCCCACCATCCACTACTTTTATAGATGGTACACCTGTAGAGTAGTCACTGGAAACACAAGGTAAAATGTTGGAAGAACCTCAAAGATAACTGGACCTACTTTGGCTGCTGCTTTGTCTCCTAATCTCCATTTTTTGAATAGGAAGATTTACTATCTCTGTCTCCTTCAGAAGGAATGGGACAACTTCTATGTCTTCATACTCTGTTTGGAAGTTATCAAGCAGCTCTCCTAAGTTCACCGGTTCTTAGAGAACCGGCTCATTTCTTTTTCTATTATTTAAGAAGTCTCTGGTTATTTTCATGTTCTTTAGGTTTTATAATATAAATCATTCAGTACCATCTTTATTAATTTTAGTAGAATGTGCACAGATGCCTCATTTTCAGTGTTAGATAAAAGAAACCTATCTTTCTTGGCAACAGGCTGCCAAGCCTCCAGACTTAAATCCTGAGACAGAGGAGAGTATACCTTCCCGCAGCTCGCCAGAAGGACCTGATCCACCAGTGCTTACTGAGGTCAGCAAACAGGAAGATCAACAGCCTTTAGATCTGGAAGGAGTCAAAAGGAAAATGGACCAAGGGAACTACACTTCTGTGGTATGTCTCTACAGCAAACTACCGACATTGCAAGTGCCAACTTAGCTCCGTTGGGTCTTTTAGAGTATGAGGCTGAGAGTGAGCACTAGAAGATGGTTTGTATTTTATTTAGAAATGTCGTGTGGATTTAAATACCTAAAAATCTGTGAGTTCTTTTAGATCTGTGTTTCAGAAAATGGGAAAGTAGTGTCTCAAAAATGGTTCTTTTATTTGGCTGTCATCTGAATTCTCTGAAAATTATTTTTGTATTAAAATTATTTTTGTTTTCGAACTGCTTATGGAAAAATGCTAACGTGAAATTACTTTTGCCCCTTTTGAAATCATGTCTAAATAATGTCTTTCCATATAGGATATTCATTTATAGATGTCTTTTTAAATTTATCATTTTGAGGGGATCCCTAGGTGGCTCAGTGGTTTGGCGCCTGCCTTCGGCCCAGGGTGTGATCCTGGAGTCCGGGGATCGAGTCCCGCATTGGGCTTCCCGCATGGAGCCTGCTTCTCCCTCTGCCTGTGTCTCACCCTATGTCTCTCATGAATAAATAAATAAAATTTTTAAAAAACAATAAATAAATAAAATAAATTTATCATTTTGAAAATGTATGGGAATGATCACTTGATATCTTATGCTATCTTAAGCTATTCAGTTGATTATTTATTTTAATCTACATAAAAAATTATGGCCCTGGGCAGCCCTGGTAGTGCAGCGGTTTAGCGCCGCCTGCAGCCCGGGGTGTGATCCTGAGGACCTGGGATCCAGTCCCATGTCGGGCTCCCTGCATGGAGCCTGCTTCTCCCTCTGCCTGTGTCTCTGCCTCTCTCTGTGTGTCTCTATGAATAAATAAATAAAATCTTTAAAAAAAAATTATGGCCCTATTTGGGTAACTTACCATGATACAGCTAATTTACTTGCATTCTTGCCTTATTAGCTTGGCTTCTCTTGACCTCCACAAGTTAATTGTGAACTGAATTCCAAAGGCCTCTGCTAAAGAGAAATTATACTGCATTAAAATAGAGTATCCATTTTCTGTTGGATCTCTGGGCTGTGCAGTTTAGGAAGAGAGAGGAAATGGTTTTGAGAGCACACTGTTTTATGAATAATTAATACTTTGTTTTTTGTATACAGTTGGAGTTCAGTGATGATATCGTGAAGATCATTCAAGCAGCCATTAATTCAGATGGAGGGCAGCCAGAGATTAAAAAAGCCAACAGCATGGTCAAGTCCTTCTTTATTCGGGTGAATGATATTAATAGTTCATGTTTTCAATGCTTATCTATGGGTAAATTTACTCCATGAACAGAACGGATTTATTTCCCTCTCCGTTCTGTTTTGCCATGTGTATAAAACATCTTTTGGTTTAACTCTGATTCTTTGAGGGGAAGTTGGTGAGGTGGCCAGAGTGGATGGATCTTTCCCTTGGCGGCCTGAAATCATCCTCATATTGACAGAGAAGCTGGTGGAAGTTGTTGGTTTTTGTGTGGTTTCCAAATGAACGTCCACATGCTCACATTTTGTTTGTTTGTTTTTCTGTTAGCAAATGGAACGTGTTTTTCCATGGTTCAGTGTCAAAAAGTCTAGGTTTTGGGAGCCAAATAAAGTATCAAGCAAGTAAGTAAATTCAGTATTACTTTTTTCTCCCACTTTATCAGCTTGAAATCTGAGAGTTCTTGTATTTCTAGATTAAGGTTTCTTTGGACTAGGTTTTAAGATAAAAATTAGTAGTTGATTGAATGCCTTTTCAGTGCTGATTTAGAGATGATACTGAATGTAGTCTGTTGCCCCTTTTTTTTCCTTTTATGTTATGTTTTCTGCAAGTTGGCTTAACTTGTGGCATATGTACAGTACATGTGCTTCTATATGTAGCTCAGTATTTGGACTTGTTATAATTGGGTTCTGTGTTATTTAATTCAAATGGTGCTCTCTACCACTCTTGAGTATCCATATTTAACCTTAAGTTTTTATTCCAGCAAATCCTTTTGGATAGTTATCACTTGTTTCTGGGAGTTTAATCAGGCGTCATATTGAGACTATATATTTTTTTAAATAATAAAATCCCATATATTTGGGCAGTTTCCAAATTCTGTGGCTTGTCCATTCTGTGAATGTCTCATGCATGGGGGCTATGACCTGATGATATCAAGAATTTGATTATTTTGTATAGTTCTAGGTATATTGTAGGAGTTCAATAAATACTTGTTGAATCAATTATTTTCAGCAGTGGGATGTTACCAAACGCAGTGCTTCCACCTTCACTTGACCATAATTATGCTCAGTGGCAGGAGCGGGAGGAAAACAGCCACACTGAGCAGCCTCCTTTAATGAAGAAAATCATCCCAGCTCCCAAACCTAAAGGACCTGGAGAACCAGACTCTCCAACTCCTCTCCATCCTCCTACACCACCAATTTTGAGTAAGGCACCAAATGAGTCATTATCCATTTCTCTCTAGATGCAAATGATTAACTCTGTGAATCTAAATTTAATATACTTGCATATTGGAAAGAAATTTTCAGGTCATCCTTAAATGTAATAAAGTCATTATTTTCACTTAGCTTGGACTGGTAACAAGAAATCGATATAAATACTCTTAACAGATGGCGAGATAGCATAACTTTGAACACTTTATGAAAGTGTTTATTTTATAAGCTGCAGGCTATTTAAGCCAAATTGGTTTTTTTTTTTTTTTTTTCCTTCTTGGAAATCAGACCTAGTATCGCCAGTTTTAACTGGATGTCTTTTGGGCTCTAAGGTACTGATAGGAGTCGAGAAGATAGTCCAGAACTGAACCCACCCCCGGGCATAGAAGATAATAGACAATGTGCATTGTGTTTGACATATGGTGATGACAGTGCTAATGTAAGTATCTTGGCGAATGGGGTCCTACTTAGCAGATGCTCATGTGAACTGTTGGTCCTGTGTGTCTAAATTCTATGACTGGGTGCCATTTATTTAGTGAATGTTTGTCAGCTAGCTGTGACACTTGGGTTTTTTTTTTTTTTTCCTATAACTGATTTAGTGGATTTAAAGATGATTTGCCTCTGGGCACCAGAGCGGCTCAGAGGGTTAAACTTCTGACTCTTGATCTCAGCTCATGTCTTAATCATTGAGTGGTGAGTTCAAGCCCTGCACTGGGCTCCACACTGGGCGTGGAGCCTGCTTAAAAAGAAAAAAAAAATTATTTGCCTTAAATTAACCTGCTGGTGTCTAGTAATTTCTAAAGGAGATTTCTCAGAAAGTTTCTATGAAAGTCAGTAAATATTTAAATTGCTTATGAAAGGCTTGTGTTTAATGTAGGATGGCAGCATGGTGAAGACCCAAGCCTGGCAGGCTGCCTGGATTCATTCCTGTGCTCTCCTGCCTACTTGTTGACCTTGGCAAGGAGCTTAACCTCTCTGACGCTCAGTTTCATCTTTAAAATGTGGATAATAATACTTAACCTCAGAATGGTTGTGAGACTAAAGGAAATAAGATTTACAAAGCTTTATTTAGTGCTAGGCACATAGTAAGCTTAAAATAAAAAAAAAATTAAAAAAAAGTTTTTTAATGCAAGCAGAGAGACCTGGCTTTGGAATAACGATTTTTAAGAAGTCAGTGCACATTTTTATGAACTTGCCACATATGCTTACATTTTGATTCACTATGTTTATAAAATATTTCTCGGCTATGGAACCTAGAAAGGTGAGAGGTGGACACAGAAACATTGAGAAATGAATTTTGATTTTTGTGTGTATCCCTAAGTTAAAGAATTTTTATTGATATTATCTTGACTGAGGTAGAGTTAATACCAAGGAAAGCCTTCTCTGACAGTATATTCTTTAAAGAAAAAAGAAATCTCTTGATTTCATAGGATGCTGGCCGTTTGCTTTACATTGGCCAAAATGAGTGGACACATGTAAATTGCGCTTTGTGGTCAGCAGAAGTGTTTGAAGACGATGACGGATCACTAAAGAATGTGCACATGGCTGTGATCAGGGGCAAGCAGCTGGTAAGACCTTGTGTAAATGTTACGGAAAAGATTTCCCCTCAGCTTCCAGGTATTCTTTTATGGCTACATGCTACTTCGTTGAGGCTTCTATAATACCTTCACAATGGTTAGCCGTCATCAAATACTGGTGTGTACTGTAGGTAGATTACTACTCTGATCCCTGGGGGATGGTGCAAAAGAAATAGAAGACAAAGTATTATCTAGTTTGGGAGATAATTTGAAGTGCAAGAAAAGTGTTAATTTATTAAGTGATTTAGACAAAATGATCTCAAAGGTCCTAGTTGAATAAACACTCTATGATTCCATAAAATAAACCCACATAAATGCACACATGAAGAGGAGATGTGGGAAATGATTGGTAGATAGAAGCTAAGCGTAGTCAGAAAAGGCCAGGAAGGGGATCCCTGGGTGGCTCAGCGTTTTGGCGCCTGCCTTTGGCCCAGGGCGTGATCCTAGAGTGCCAGGACCCGCATCGGGCTCCCGGCGTGAAGCCTGCTTCTCCCTCTGCCTGTGTCTCTGCCTCTCTCTCTCTCTCTCTCTCTCTCTCTCTCATGAATAAATAAATCTTTAAAAAAAAAAAGAAAGAAAGAAAAGGCCAGGAAGAAGTAAAATTTTTAAAGCTAGTTATGAAGAAGAGGAGAAGATGAAGGATTCTCAGAAAGAAAGAGAGAGAAAGAAATAAACAGCCCATGTAAATTGTGTAGAGAGCACAAACAAAAACTCTTCTGTGGATATAGGAGCCCAGACTGACCGTGACAGATTAAGGTGGTGACATATAGGCTATTTGAAGGAAATCTTTGAATTCTGTGATAAATTTAATCTGTTAAGTCTAGTAACTAGAGAACTCTTATGTTTCTGACTGGTATAATCTTTCTAGAACTGAGTTCTTATGGATATGGTAGCTTTCTAGCAAAATGATGTTTTTAGTATTGATCTTCAAAGTTTTATCTTCACTAAATCAATCCTGCATCCTAGAAACAAAACTATGTTTTGGTTTCAGTTCTAAATCAAAGTGTAATATTTATTTAAGTTAAATAAGTGCAGGGCCTCAGGGACACTGGGAGAGAAAGGATTTATAGAGGAGGGTTTATATAATTTCTCTGTAATTCAGCTGATTACCAATTTTTAAAAAATGAATTCTAGGAAACCCAGAATGGGGTAATTCTATAGAGGAGAAGGAAAATGGCCTAAAACATCTGAAAGTCTGACTTAGGTCTCTGTTCTCTCTGGGTGGTTAGAGATGTGAGTTCTGCCAAAAGCCAGGAGCCACTGTGGGTTGCTGCCTTACATCCTGCACCAGCAACTACCACTTCATGTGTTCTCGAGCCAAGAACTGTGTCTTTCTGGATGATAAGAAGGTGTATTGCCAACGACATCGGGATTTGATCAAAGGCGAGGTGAGAGCTTCTGTTGCTTTTCAAATTCTATAGGCGTTCAGGTGAAATAGGCTGAAAACAGCAAGATGGTAAGCTTTGTTTTACCTCCCTACTGTGTGTTCCTAGAATCACCTTCTTAGAAATATGGCAGTCCTCCTATGAAATAGCTGGGTGATTTGGAGATACACTCCGTACTTGCCCTCCAAGAAAATCAGTATCATGCGTGTAACGTGTAAAGGGGCAGCCTATTAACAGTTGGGTTTTCATTTCAGGTGGTTCCTGAGAATGGATTTGAAGTTTTTAGAAGAGTGTTTGTGGACTTTGAAGGAATCAGCTTGAGAAGAAAGTTTCTCAATGGTTTAGAACCAGAAAATATCCACATGATGATTGGTATGACGTGGGGGGAGGTCTCCATGTATTGCTAGGGTATTTCCTGGCCTTTGGCTATAAAGTGAGCCTTCTCATTACCTCCTCTAATCAGTTCTTATTTTCTTGGCCAGGCTCCATGACAATTGACTGCTTAGGAATTCTGAATGATCTCTCTGACTGTGAAGATAAGCTTTTTCCTATTGGATATCAGTAAGTAGCACCGTAGAGCTAAGACACCAGGCCCCACAGCTTGAGCACCCTCAACAACAAGCAGGTCTTGACTGGAGAGCCATACTTGTTAGCTACTTTTAATTGCTATTGGAAACTAACTACTTTTTTTGCTACTTTGTGTAGATTGGGACTAAAATATCATTTTATGTCCACTAAATCCAGTTACAGAACGAAAGTATTATTGGCATACTTTCAGAATCATTTCCAAATAAAACTTAAATAAAAAAAACACAAAGTCAGGGACACCTAGGGGTGACTCAGCGGTTGAGCATCTGCCTTCGGCTTAGGTTGTGATCCCGGGATACTGGGATTGAGTCCCACATCGGGCTTCCCGCACGGAGCCTGCTTATGTCTCTGCCTCTCTCTGTGTCTCTCATGAATAAATAAATAAAATCTTTTTTAAAAAACAAACAAAAAACCCCCACAAGGTCAGGTGCATCTGGGTGGCTCAGTCAGTTCAGTGTCTGCCTTCTACTCGGGTCATGACCCCCGGGTCCTGGGATTGAGCCCTATATTGGGCTCTCTGCTCAGCGGGGAATCTGCTTCTCCCTCTCCCTCTACCTGCTGCTCCCCCTACTTGTGCTCTCTCTGTCTCTCTCTTTGTTAAAGTAAATATTTTTTAAAAATTTAAAAAACACAGGGTCAGTCTCTTAAGATTCCCCTAAATTCCATCTATATGGATTCAAAAGTCCAGATTGTTGTAGTGGATCAAATACCTCATGCCTCTGTCCTCAGCCTAAAAATATAAACCCCCACAATAATAATCATATTTGTCCAGTGAACATTTATCATCTTTCCTAAGTGAAGCAAATGGTTTAAACTTCTAGCAGGCTGACAGTATAAATTTAAAACTCCCTTTCTGTCTCTCCCCATTTCAGAGTCTCATTTTGCTATCTATACTCCAATTTATTCTGCATTCCAATTCTGGCAACACAGTCTGTACTTTTAGCTGGCAGCTCTTTGTATAAACCAGGCTCCATCAGCATCCAGCAGATTCTGGAGCAGTTACATTTCTCTTGTCTTGTGGGGCTTTTTTCCCAAAAGGGACACTTCGGGTTTGCTCTTTTCTTGCTGTGTACACCTTGGGGTGGTGGGGTGGGCAGTAGGTCCTTCCTGAAGGCCAGTAACTATTTCTCGTAGTCGTTGTTAGTGTTTTCTTTTCTCCGCATTTGAGGCTATTTTACTATTTTTGTCCTCTGCTTACACTACAATAAAAAAAGATTTGGTGCTATTTTCTGAGAGGCTAGGAAAAACCAAGAACTTCAAAAAGCTTGGAACACCCTAGCTAGGGGGATCTATAATAAGACTCTGAAGTAAGGCTAAATTCTGTAAATCCAGCAGCCCAGGGAACCTAGGACGAGAAGGGGTTTTGGCAAATGTTAGTCCCTGCTTCTGTACTCTTCGTTTATGGTGATTTTTATCAATCTGTTTGCCAGGTGTTCCAGGGTGTACTGGAGCACCACAGACGCTCGCAAGCGCTGTGTATACACATGCAAGATAGTGGAATGCCGTCCTCCGGTCGTAGAGCCAGATATCAACAGTACTGTCGAGCATGATGAAAACAGGACCATTGCTCACAGTCCCACATCTTTTGCAGGTAAGTCTTTAATCAAGGTGGGACCCACGTTAGATGTGGGGGAAGTAATGTGATTAAGGGTAGGGAGAAAGTCCTCTCTCTGGGAGGTCTCATCTGTCTTTATTGTGATCTTTATCCGATAGGTTGCTTTGTATTGGTTCATTTGTTTGATATTTTCATTGAACCTTTTTTAGGAAGAGTTTTTCTTTCCTACCACAGAAATTTCATCTAAAGAAAGTCAAAACACAGCTGACATTGTAAGTCCTCCCTCACCAGACCGACCTCATTCGCAAACTTCTGGTTCCTGTTTCTATCATGTCATCTCAAAGGTCCCTAGGATTCGAACACCTAGTTATTCTCCAACACAGAGATCTCCTGGCTGTCGGCCATTGCCTTCTGCAGGTAAAGGACCAACTTACTGACTAATTTGACCTGAAAAGGTCAGCTCAGAAGTTCGCTTGTGATCTTCTCAAGCTACTCTACCTTAGTGGCTTTTGCTCATTGAAAATCCTGATTTGCAGTTTTCAATTATAAGCCATTGCCAAGTTATTGAAAGCAGTGGCTACTGCGCATTTGTTCTCTCTATAATAGACTCTAATACCTTTTCTCTCTTGTTCAGGAAGTCCTACCCCAACCACTCATGAGATTGTCACGGTGGGAGACCCTTTACTCTCCTCTGGACTCCGAAGCATTGGCTCCAGGCGTCACAGCACTTCTTCCTTGTCACCCCAGCGGTCTAAGCTCCGGATAATGTCTCCAATGAGAACAGGGGGTACTTACACCAGGAATAGTGCCCCCTCGGTCTCCACCACCGGGACTGCCACAGATCTTGAGTCAAGTGCCAGAGCAGTTGATCAGGTCTTAGGACCACTGAATTCAAATACTAACTTAGGGCAAAACACTCCCACCTCTTCAGGTTTGCAACGGACAGTGGTTACTCTGGGCACTAAAAGTAGTCACATGGATGGATCTTCATTGTCTGAACTGAAGCATTCCAGTGCTTCTGACTTGGCACCCAAGAGCTCCTCTTTGAAGGGAGAAAAGACCAAAGGGCCAAGTTCCAAGAGTTCAGAGGGATCTGCAAATACCATGGCTTATCCTGGCATTCCCAAACTGGCCCCACAGGTCCACAATACAGCATCTGGAGAGTTAAATGCTAGCAAAATTGGCACTTTCACGGACCTCTCCTCAGGGCCATTTTCTTCTAAAGAGGCTCTCTCCTTCCCCCCACTTCATCTGAGAGGACAGAGGAACGATCGAGACCAGCACACAGATTCTAACCAGTCAGTAAACCCCTCTTCCGAGGAAGACACGGAAGTGAAAACCTTGAAGCTATCTGGGGTAAGCAACAGATCATCCATCATCAATGAACACGTGGGATCTAGCTCCAGAGACAGGAGACAGAAAGGGAAAAAGTCTTGTAAAGAAACTTTCAAAGAAAAACATTCCTGTAAATCTTTTTTGGAACCCGGTCAGGTGACAACCGGTGAGGAAGGAAACCTAAAGCCGGAGTTTGTGGATGAGGTTCTGACTCCTGAGTTTATGGGGCAACGACCATGCAATAATGTTTCCTCTGATAAGATTGGAGACAAAGTTTCTCTCCCAGGAGCCCCCAAAGCTCCATCCCTGCAGGTAGAAGGATCTACTAAGGAATTACAGACACCCCGGAAACGCACGGTCAAAGTAACACTGACACCTCTAAAAATGGAAAGTGAGGGCCAGTCCAAGAATACCCCAAAAGAAGGGAGTCCTGTTTCCCCTTTGCAAATGGAATCAGCATCTCCAACAGAACCAGTCTCAGCCTCTGAAAGCCCAGGAGATGGTCCCGTGGCCCAGCCAAGCCCCAATAATACCTCATCCCAGGATCCTCAGAGTAACAGCTACCAGAATCTTCCAGTACAGGACAGAAACCTGATGCTTCCAGATGGCCCCAAACCTCAGGAGGATGGCTCTTTCAAGAGGAGATACCCCCGTCGTAGTGCCCGGGCCCGCTCTAACATGTTCTTTGGGCTCACCCCTCTCTACGGAGTAAGATCCTATGGTGAAGAAGACATTCCGTTCTACAGCAGCTCCACTGGGAAGAAGCGGGGCAAGAGATCTGCTGAAGGACAGGTGGATGGGGCCGACGACCTAAGCACCTCAGATGAGGATGACCTATACTATTACAATTTCACCAGAACGGTGATTTCCTCAGGCGGAGACGAGCGGCTGGCATCCCATAATTTATTTCGGGAGGAGGAGCAGTGTGACCTTCCCAAAATTTCCCAGTTGGATGGCGTCGATGATGGCACAGAGAGTGACACTAGCGTCACAGCCACAACAAGGAAAAGCAGCCAGATCCCAAAAAGAAACGGGAAAGAAAACGGAACAGAGAATCTAAAAATTGAGCGACCTGAAGATGCTGGGGAGAAAGAACACGTCATCAAGAGTTCTGTTGGCCACAAAAATGAGCCAAAGATGGACAACTGCCACTCCGTAAGCAGAGTTAAAGCCCAGGGACAGGATTCCCTGGAGGCCCAGCTCAGCTCATTGGAGTCGAGCCGCAGAGTCCACACAAGCACCCCGTCAGATAAGAACCTGCTGGACACTTACAATACCGAGCTCCTGAAATCGGACTCTGATAACAACAATAGCGATGACTGTGGGAACATCCTGCCCTCAGACATCATGGACTTTGTGTTGAAGAATACACCATCCATGCAGGCTTTGGGCGAGAGCCCAGAGTCCTCTTCTTCGGAACTCCTGAATCTTGGTGAAGGCCTGGGTCTTGACAGTAATCGGGAAAAGGACATGGGCCTTTTCGAGGTCTTTTCTCAGCAGTTGCCAACAGCGGAACCTGTGGACAGTAGTGTCTCCTCCTCCATCTCGGCAGAGGAGCAGTTTGAGCTGCCCCTGGAGCTACCATCAGACCTGTCTGTCCTAACCACCCGGAGTCCCACCGTCCCGAGCCAGAATCCCAGTAGACTGGCTGTCATCTCCGACTCAGGAGAGAAGAGGGTCACCATCACAGAGAAATCTGTGGCCTCCTCTGAAGGTGACTCAGCACTGCTGAGTCCAGGCGTGGATCCCACTCCCGAAGGCCACATGACTCCCGATCATTTTATCCAAGGACACATGGACGCAGACCACATCTCCAGTCCTCCTTGTGGTTCAGTGGAGCAGGGTCATGGCAACAGTCAGGATTTAACTAGAAACAGTAGCACCCCTGGCCTTCAGGTACCTGTTTCCCCCACTGTTCCTATCCAGAACCAGAAATATGTGCCCAATTCTACTGAGAGTCCTGGCCCATCTCAGATTTCCAATGCAGCTGTCCAGACCACTCCACCCCACCTGAAACCAGCCACTGAGAAACTCATTGTGGTTAACCAGAACATGCAGCCACTTTATGTTCTCCAAACTCTTCCAAATGGAGTGACCCAAAAAATCCAATTGACCTCTTCTGTTAGTTCTACACCCAATGTGATGGAGACAAATACTTCAGTATTGGGGCCCATGGGAAGTGGTCTCACCCTAGCCACGGGACTAAATCCAAGCTTGCCAACTTCTCCATCTCTGTTCCCTCCTGCTAGCAAAGGATTGCTCCCCATGCCTCATCACCAGCACTTACATTCCTTCCCTGCAGCCGCTCAAAGTAGTTTCCCACCTAACATCAGCAGTCCTTCAGGCCTCCTTATTGGGGTTCAGCCTCCTCCAGATCCCCAACTTTTGGTTTCAGAAGCCAGCCAGAGGACAGACCTCAGTACCACAGTAGCCACTCCATCCTCTGGACTCAAGAAAAGACCCATATCTCGTCTGCAGACCCGAAAGAATAAAAAACTCGCTCCCTCTAGCACCCCTTCAAACATTGCCCCTTCCGATGTGGTTTCTAACATGACACTGATTAACTTCACACCCTCCCAGCTGCCAAACCATCCCAATCTCTTAGATTTGGGGTCACTTAATACTTCATCTCACCGAACTGTCCCCAACATCATAAAAAGGTCTAAATCTGGCATCATGTATTTTGAACAGGCACCCCTGTTGCCACAGAGTGTGGGAGGCACTGCTGCCGCGGCGGCGGGCACATCAACAATAAGCCAGGATACTAGCCACCTCACCGCGGGGCCTGTGTCCGGCTTGGCATCCGGTTCCTCCGTCCTGAATGTTGTATCCATGCAAACCACAACAACCCCTACAAGTAGTGCATCTGTTCCAGGACATGTCGCGTTAACCAACCCCAGGTTGCTCGGTACCCCGGATATTGGATCAATAAGCAACCTTCTAATCAAAGCTAGCCAGCAGAGCCTGGGGATGCAGGACCAGCCTGTGGCTTTACCACCAAGTTCGGGAATGTTTCCACAGCTGGGGACATCACAGACTCCGGCTGCTACAATGACAGCGGCATCCAGCATCTGTGTGCTCCCCTCTGCTCAGACCACGGGCATAACAGCTGCTTCACCCTCTGGGGAAGCAGAGGAACACTATCAGCTTCAGCACGTGAACCAGCTCCTTGCCAGCAAAACTGGGATTCTCCCTTCCCAGCACGATCTTGATTCTGCTCCAGGGACCCAGGGATCCAACTTTACCCAGACAGTAGATGCTCCTAATAGCATGGGGCTAGAGCAGAATAAGGCTTTATCCTCAGCTATGCAAGCCAGCTCGGCCTCTCCTGGGGGCTCTCCATCCTCTGGACAGCAGTCAGCGAGCCCCTCAGTGCCCGGTCCCACTAAGCCCAAACAAAAAATCAAACGGTTTCAGCTGCCTTTGGACAAAGGGAATGGCAAGAAGCACAAAGTTTCCCACTTGCGGACCAGTTCTGAAGCACACATTCCAGACCAAGAAGCCAACACGACATCCCTGACCCCAGTCACAGGGTGAGAGATCTAAGTATTAGCTAATAGCTACACTGAGTAGGTGGGATTTTCTGCTCTGAACGAGAGGCTGTTGAAGTGGCAGTCTCCTGGGAGGGATGCTCTTCTGTCCACGTTGCATTACTCAGGGCTGTTCTGGGTTTTGACCGATTTTTTTTTTCCCCCTCACAGTGGTGATTTATAGAGCAAAATTTAGTATCATCCGTGGGCAGTTTGTCTCTTGGATAGAACCACATCTCTAATTACTCTTTGCTCTGATTTTTTTTTTTTTTAAGGAGGGTGGGGAGGGGCAGAGGGAAAGAGAATCCCAAGCGAGCTCCATGCCCAGTGTGGGGCCTAACACAAGGCTGGATCTCAACAACCCTGAGATCATGGCCTGAGCGGAAATCAAGAGTTGGATGCTCAACCAACTGAGGCACCCATTTGCTCTTGGGTTTGTTGCTTTGGGGGTGTTTTATTGTTGTTTGGGTTTTCTGTTTTGTTTTGTTTTGTTTTGTTTTTTTGCTAAGGCTTAGGATACTGAAGGATGATGATTATTCCTGTGTGGAGGGCAAAACCACCTGTTGTAGATCCTCATGAAATCCTCTTTGAAAATGTTAGCATAGAGATGTAACATGCATAGAGCACAGTGATATACATGTGTGCACCCAGGAAGCCACCATTCAGATCAGTGTTCCAGAAGGCTCCTTGTGCCTTCTCTTACTCAGAATGAATGCCCTCAAGGTAACCATTGCTAACCTGTATCAGCACAGATTAGTTTTCCCAGCTCATAAATTTTATCAGATCCTGATAAGAGTCATTTCTTTAGACTGACCTCCACATTCAGTACATATTTGCTGGTGGCTTTTCTTGAAAAGATACAATGATTCTGTTCCAGGACTCCAGGAGCAGAGGCTGAGCAGCAGGACACAGCTAAGGTGGAACAGTCATCACAAAAGGAGTGTGAGCAGCCCACAGGGTAAATACAAAGATCATTTCTCTAAAATTAAGCCCTCAGTTCTGTCCACCTCATGTAAAAAATAATTCTTCCTGATTTGTATTTTTTTAAGGTTTTATTTATTTATTCATGAGAGACACAGAGAGAGGCAGAGACACAGGTAGAGGGAGAAATAGGCTCCCTCTAGGGAGCACGATGTGGGATTCGATCCCAAGACCCCGGGATCAGGACCTGAGCCAAAGGCAGACGCTTAACCCCTGAGCCACCCAGGCGTCCCATGATTTGTATTATTTTTGTTACCAAGGTTTGTTTTTTTTTTTTTTTAATGGAAGTAATACAAACAGCCCTTTATTCATATGTATTTGGGTTGTTTCCAATATTTATTTAATTTTCAAAAATGAAAATTGGTAGTGGTTTACCAGCTCATGCAGTGTGCCTTTCTTTTTGGTAAAATCTGTTAATTTACTTAAGTAACTCCAGAACTGCTTCTTTTTTTTAAGATTTTATTTATTTATTTGTGAGGGAGGAGCAAACTCCCTATTGAGCAGAGAGACCAACATGCAGCTCAATCCTAGGAACCTGGGATTATTATGACCCGAGGGAAGGCAGATACTTAACCAACTGAGCCACCCAGGCACCGCCACCCCCCCCCTTAAAGATTTTATTTATTAAAGAGAGGAACTCCAGAACTGCTACTAACAAGTGTCCTTTCATTTTCTAATAATACTGAGGGTATGAGAAAATTTCAAGGACGTGATCTACAAACTCTGAAAGCCCAAACTTAATGTTAGTATTTAGGAAAGTATCTTATAAAAGAGAGTTTTACATTATGTACCATACAGTAGTGGGGTGGTGTTTATCCAATAGGTTATACACAAGACATCCTGTGGTCTATATCTAGTAGTTGTTTTATGTAACCAGTACAGTGGCATGGCAGACTGTGAACAGTTTGTGTCTTTGAATTGAAGAGCAGCTAATGTTATGTCTCACATTGGATTTTATTCTCATTTAGGCAAATTCTTCCTGAGGTTCAGACCACACAAAATCCAGCAAATGAGCAAGAAAGTACAGGTATGTGGTTGGGTAACAGGTTAGAATTAAAATTTCAAAGCCAAAAATACCATAAAAATCTCCTACATTATCTACTAATTTTCTAAATTTAAAAAAATCTAAGCTCCATAGAGGTTAAGTGATTGGTCAGAGGTGTAGACTAACCCTCAGGGCATCTCTCCCCTGGTCTGGTCCCTTCCCTTCCCCCTCTACTCCATAGTCTGTAATCGTTTGTCGATTATACTTCTGCTCTACTTGCTTTAACAGCACTGTGATCTTAATAGATAGTGATGACCTGACCTCATGCCTTAGTTGTTGATGAAGAGAACCATGTATCTGGTCACAACCTCAGATACATCTCTCTAGCACTTCCCATCTGTGCTACTGAGTTTGATCAGTAAAGAACAAGCCACGTCAAAATTGGAGAGATCTGGATATAAGGCTTTGCCCACTTCCTTCAGGGGAACTTTGCAAAAGAAAGGCAGGTAGAGAAAAAATGCTCAGGTGTAACGTTTGGGATATAATCACATTCTGCTGATTGGCTGATTCCTCAAGAGGACGGAGGCACTTCTTTATGTAAGATGGCAGGGCAGGCTGGTGGCCGACTCAGCCAGATGAGTTGAAATCTCAGCTTACCACTTCCTCATTACATGAACTTGGGCTGGTTACTTATCATCTCTCCGCCTCAGGTTTCTCATTTTTAAAGTGTACAGAATAATAACACTTCACTGGGTCATTGTGAGGTTTATCTGGATTACTCTACAGGAAGTTCCAAGAAGAGTGCCTCATGCATTGTGCATCATCTTAATCATTATTATTTTTTAGCTTTGACCTTATTGAGGGTAATTGCTTATTGAAAAGCTATCAAATTGTCCTACCAGAGACTACCACTTAGCATGACTTCGGTTTAAAAAAAAATTCCAGTTTTAGTCACGTTCTGGCTATGACCCAGGGCAAGTTGCTCCAACATCTTTGAGCCTCAGTTTCATTATCTATAAATGAGAGTGATTGATCCTGCCAACTGTGGACTGTTGGTAGGCTTGGAGATCATGTATCAGTGTTTACTAATCCAACCAGTATGGCCCCTATCTGTTTTCTCCCTCATAGAACCTAAAACAGTGGAAGAGGAAGAAAATAACTTCAGTTCTCCGTTGATGCTTTGGCTCCAGCAAGAACAGAAGAGGAAGGAAAGCATTGCTGAGAAAAAGCCCAAGAAAGGACTTGTTTTTGAAATTTCAAGTGATGATGGCTTTCAGATCTGTGCAGAAAGTATCGAAGGTGAGTGGATTTGAGGAGGTTGGTGGGTGTGCGGCTGGCTCAGTCAGTAGAGCTTCTTCTGACTAGATCTCAGGGTCATAAGCTGGACCCCACATTTGATATAGAATTTACTTAAAAAAATAGGAGGTTGTCTCATCAGTACAGGCTCTATCTCAGCCAGATCCACGCTTACATATATTAGTACCATTGATGTGGACGGTTGTGTGCTAGATGTTTTGGAAGATACTTGATGGCATCATACACCTAACTTGTCCTTAAGAAGTTAGTGTTATTAGAGAAATAGTGCATAACTTTGAGAGCACTTAGACCTCTTCTCTCTCCAGCCTTGCTTTCTACCTCTACTTTGTGTGCCTCAAATGCCATTCTCTCTCACCCTTTTGCCTTCACCCGTTTCTTCCCTCTGCCCAGAATCTTCTCTTTACCTTCATTTATCTGGTGAACTCTACCTTTATTCAAGGTTTGGCTTAGAAAGTATTCCCTGACCTTCTGAGGAAGATAAGCACTCCCATTCCCTCCCTTCTGCTCCTTTTTCAGATCTTAAATGCTTTTCTTGTAGCTTAAAATTTGTTTTTATAAATGTCTGTTTTCTTTTACGTCTTACTCAACAGGGAACTTCCTAGGAAGGCGGGCATTTTATTCTCTTGTTCCACTTTGAATCCCAAGCACATAGGTGTTAGCTAGCTGTTGTAGGACTAGTGAATGTTTCCTAGGCTGTGAGTATTAGAGGAATTTGAAGGAAAGACCCCTGGGGGTCAGTTAGGGTTATCCAACCCAGGAAGAATGATAGAATAGAAGATCCTGTTAAAGGAGGTAATAGAATTTAGATTAGGAAAAGAGAAATGAGAAAGGCTTTTCTTTTTTTTTTAAGATTGATTGATTTATTTTATGATAGACATAGTGAGAGAGAGAGAGAGAGAGGCAGAGACACAGGAGGAGGGAGAAGCGGGCTCCTGGCGACGCAGGACTCGATCCTGGGACTCCAGGATCGCGCCCTGGACCAAAGGCAGGCGCCAAACTGCTGAGCCACCCAAGGATCCCCGAGAGAGGTTTTTTAAAAAGGGACATAAGCAGAGTTAGACAGGATTGCACGTGGTGGGTTCAAGAGTGTCCTCAGGTGGGAGAGGACATCGAAATCCCAGTCAGATAGTGAGAGAGAAACTTGCGGAGGTGGATTCAGCACTGGTTTCTGAGGGCCTTTGGTACCAAACCATGAAGCCTTTGAGAATCTGGGGAAGTGGAATAAAAGCAGATTTTCAAGAAGCTTAACATGGTAGCTCTCTTTAAGGTGGACTGAACAGTAGACATGAGGTGGCAAAAGGTCACTAATGAGAGCATAGCTGCAGTAGAAGTGTCAGGTAATAAAGCCTGTTCCCAGCAGGAAAAGAGAGGAAAGAACAGACACTCTTCATGACTGCTTGGATATGGAGAATAGAGAGAGAAGAGTCCCAAGGTGACTCTGAAGATTCAGGCCTGGGTCACTAAAAAAAAAAAGAAAGAAAAATATGGAAGGAGAACAAAAAGACTACATTGAGTGATTGAGTGTATGAGTTGCCCATATAACACACTGAGTGTGAAGTGCCACGTGGTAGTGAGTCCAACACACAGTAAGAGATCATAGAACCTTAAGTTGGAGCTGGAGGGGTTATAAAGATTTTCTAGGGATCCCTGGGTGGCGCAGCGGTTTGGCGCCTGCCTTTGGCCCAGGGCGCGATCCTGGAGACCCGGGATCGAATCCCACATCGGGCTCCTGGTGCATGGAGCCTGCTTCTCCCTCTGCCTGTGTCTCTGCCTCTCTCTCTCTCTCTCTCTCTCTCTCTGTGACTATCATAAATAAATAAAAATTTAAAAAAAATTTTTTTAATAAAAAAATAAAAATAAAAAAAAAAGATTTTCTAGTCACACCCCCTTAGTTTTAAGGATCAGAGGTTAAGATCTCCCCACAGTCCAGTTTAAATCATTAATGCTAGTATTATTTTGTTTAGGGGCATAGGGAATAGAAGTGATACCCAAAATTCAGGTTTGAGACCCAGACTACCATCAAGGGATATGAATGCTTTGGGGATTCAGGGGACATTTTCAGAAGGTGTGAGCCTCCAATCTAATAGGAGGCACTGTTGTGTCACATACCTTCTCAGCCACTTTCTTAAACACGGAACTCCTTGAAAAAAGAAAAAAACGAAAAAGCCATTTTAGTAGGGTGTTTTCACTTTGTAGGGATTCTAAGCTCAATGCTTTTGATTGCCACTGGTGTTAGAGGTTTTTGATTGAATATTTTGTTTCCTCACAGATGCCTGGAAGTCACTGACAGATAAAGTCCAGGAAGCTCGATCAAATGCCCGCCTAAAGCAGCTCTCATTTGCAGGTAATAGCCACAGTGGTCATGTTAGTCCTGTCTCAAGAGTATTCTGGTAACTTGTTGGTCTAAAGCTATAGAGTTGATTCTACAAAAGTATCAACCTTTTTTTATTTTTTTTATTTTTTAAAAGATTTTATTTATATATTCATGAGAGAGGCAGAGACACAGGCAGAGGGAGAAGCAGGCTCCATGCCGGGAGCCCGATATGGGACTCGATCCTGGGACTCCAGGATCATGCCCTAGGCCGAAGGCAGGCGCTAAACCACTGAGCCACCCAGGGATCCCCTCAACCTTTTTTTAAAAATAATTTGGGGATCCCTGGGTGGCTCAGCCTTTGGCACCTGCCTTTGGCCCAGGGCGCGATCCTGGAGTCCCGGGATCGAGTCCTGCATCAGGCTCCTGGCATGGAGCCTGCTTCTCCCTCTGCCTGTGTCTCTGCCCCTCTCTCTCTCTCTCTCTCTCTCTCTCTGTGTGTGTCTATCATGAATAAATAAATAAATCTTAAAAACAAATGTTGGAAATGTTTAAAAAAATAAAAATAATTTTTCACAGCTTTAGCATAATGCTTTCAAGCTTTCTATTTGCTGCAATATTGCATTGGGACTTTATTCTTTTCTTTTTTTTCTGAACAGATGAGTTTTTTTATTGAGGTAAAATACTTATAAAATTTACCATCCTAACCATTTTTAAGTGTACAGTTCAGTGTTGTTAAATGCATTCACACTGTTGAGCAACCATCCATCCATCCCATAACTCTTTTTTTTTCTTGTAAAACTGAAATTCCCCTTATTCCCCATTCTCTCCAGCCTCTGGCAACCACCATTATTCTTTCTGTCTTTATGATTTTGATTACTTTCAGTGTCTCATGTGAGTGGAATTACACAGTAAGTGGAATTCAATAAGCAAACTGGCTTATCTCACTTAGCATAATATCTTCAAGGTTCATCCGTGTTATAGCATATTGCAAAATTGCCTTCCTTTTTAAGGCTGAATAATATTCCATTGTATTTATATGTCAGTTTGCTGGTTGATTGATCCATCAGTGGATACTTGGGTTGCTTCCACATTTTAGCTATTATGAATAATTGTACTGTGTCGATGTGAGTGTAGATACCTCTTCAAGACCCTGCTTTTTGTTTTGGGGGGTATATACTCAGAAGTGGAATTGCTGGATCATGCAGTAATTCCTTTTTTTAAAAAAAAAAGTAATTCCAGGGGATCCCTGGGTAGCTCAGTGGTTTAGCGCCTGCCTTCGGCCCAGGGCATGATCCTAGGGTCCTGGGATCAAGTCCCACATCGGGCTCCCTGCATGGAGCCTGCTTCTCCCTCTGCCTGTGTCTCTGCCTCTCTCTCTCTCTGTCTGTAATGAATAAATAAATAAAATCTTAAAAAAAAATAGTAATTCCATTTGTAATTAGAACAGCCACACTATTTTCCGCACTGGCTGCACCATTCTAGTTTCTCCATGTCTCTGCTTTTTTTTTTGATAGAAGCCATCCAAATGGATGTGCGATGGTATCTTATTATAGTTTTAATTTATGTTTCCCTAACGATTAATGATGTTGAGCATCTTTCTATGTGCTTACTGGTCATTCATAGATCATTTTTGGAAAAATCTCTATGCAAGGCTTTTGCCTTGGCTTTGTTGTTGTTGTTATGGTTGAGTTATATATATATGTTCTGGATATTAATCAGAGAGATGATTTGCAAGTATTTTTCCCCATTCTGTGGGCTGCCTTTTTTTTCTTTTTCTTTTCTTTTTTTTTTTTAGATTGGTGAGGGTGATATCTGGGGGGCAAGAAAGTATAACTTCTACGTGGCCTCTCCCAATAGTCACTGATTACTGCAAATATGTGTAAAATCCTGCTCCTGGAATCAGCCAGTGTTCTCAACTCTGTTCTCAGCCTCAAACTGAGTAGCCAGCTCTTTTTTTTTTGCCAGCAGGACAGAAATTCCTTTGATTTATCCATGTCCTTTACTGCCACATGGAATGGTGGTAAGAAACTATGAGCTCTGGAGGCAATAAAACTGAGTACAAGCTACATTTCTGCTCTTTTGCTACCAGTATTAAATTGAGTGCAAGCTAATTTATTTCTCTGAGTCTTGATCTCCTTATCTAAAAAGGAATATTAATGTGACCCTCAAAATTTGTAGTGAGGATTAATTAATGAACCTGTTGGGATCCCTGGGTGGCACAGCGGTTTAGTGCCTGCCTTTGGCCCAGGGCGTGATCCTGAAGACCCGGGATCGAATCCTACATCGGGCTCCCGGTGCATGGAGCCTGCTTCTCCCTCTGCCTATGTCTCTGCCTCTCTCTCTCTCTCTCTCTCTCTCTCTCTGTGTGACTATCATAAATAAATAAAAATTTAAAAAAAAATTAATGAACCTGTTGTGTCACTTATACTCATTTAAAAAAAAATTGTTTTTTAAAAAAAAAAAAATTGTTTTAAATGAACCTAACAGGGCAGCCCCAGTGGCTCAGCAGTTTAGCACCGCCTTCAACCCAGGGCGTGATCCTGGGGACCCGGGATCGAGTCCCACGTCGGGCTCCCTGCATGGAGCCTGCTTCTCCCTCTGCCTGTGTCTCCACCTCTCTCTCTCTCCTCTCTGTGTTTCTCATAAATAAATAAATAAAATATAAATAAATAAATAAATAAACCTAACATTATTGGCTATTTATTTTATAAGTGTGTAGATAAATAAAGTTATTTGTATGTATATTTATACAAATGTGATTTATATATCCTAATAGACATAACATGCCAAATTAAGACATTTATCCTAATTGAAAGGATCTGAGACAGAATTCAGAGAAATCAAATACTAGCTTTGGCCGGGGAGAGTGGGGAGTGATAGTGTCTTTTGACGCACAAAATTTTTTAATTGCCATGAAGTCTAGTCTATAGTTTTTCTGTTGTTACTTGTGCCTTTGGTGTCATATTCAAGAAATCATTGCCAAGTCTAGCATCATGAGGGTTTTGTTACATGTTTTCTTCTAAGAGTTCTATGGCTTTAGGTCTTTTACACTTAGCTTCTTGATCCATTTTGAGTTAATTTTCCTATATGGTATGAGGTAAAAGTCAACTTCATTCTTCTGCATGTGGATATATCTGGTTTTCCTAACACTGTTGAAAAAAATCTTTTCCCCATTAAATGGTATTGGCATCATTGTCAAAAATCATGTGACCAGGGGCACCAGGCTGGCTCAGTCTGCAGAACATGTGACTCTTGATCTTGGGGTTATAAGTTCGAGCCCCATATTGGGTATGGAGATTATGTAAAAATACACTTTAAAAAAATCATGGGATCAAATATGGAAGGGTTCATTTCTATTCCACTGTCTTCATGTCAGTACCACACTGTTTTGATGAATACTGTAGATCTGTGGTAAGCTTTGGAATCAGGCAGTTTGAGTCCTCCATTTTTGTTCTTTCCCAGGATTTTTTTTTTTTTTTTAAGATTTTAGTTATTTATTCATGAGAAACAGAGAGAGGCAGAGACACAGGCAGAGGGAGAAGCAGGCTCCATGCAGGGAGCCCGATACGGGACTCAATCCCAGGTCTCCAGGATCACACCTTGGGCCAAAGGCAGTGCTAAACCGCTGACCCACCGAGGCTGCCCAGTTCTTTCTCAGGATTGTTTTGACTATTCAAGATCCCGTCAGATTCTCTGTGAATTTTTTTTAAAGATTTATTTATTTATTTGAGAGAGAGAGCACGTGAGTGGGAGGAGGGCAAAGGGAGAAAATCTTCAAGCAGAGTCCATGCTGAACGCAGAGCCTGATACGGGGCTCAGTCTCAGGACCCATGAGATCATGACCTGAGCTGAAACCAAGAGTTGGATGCTTAACCGACTGAGCCACCCAGGAGCCCCATGTGAATTTAAGATGAGCTTTTCTATTTCTGCAAAAAATGTCATTTGAGATAGTGATAGAAATTGCACTGAATCTATGGATGCTTTAGTACTATTGACATTTTAAGAATATTAAATCTTCTAATCCATGAACACAAGATACGTTTCCGTTTATTTATGTTTTTAATTTCTTTCAGCAGTGTTTTGTGGTTTTCATTGTATAAGTCTTTCACCTAATTGATTAAGTTAATTTGTTTTTTTCTTTTTGGTACTATTTTAAGTAGAGTTGCTTTTGTAATTTCCTTTTTAGATTTTTCAGTTTGTATATAGAAATTCTATACTATTTATTTATTCTAAAGTTTTCTACATATAAGATAGTATCATCTACAAACATAACATTACTTCTTCCTTTCCAGTTGGGGTGGCTTTTATTTCTTTTTCTTACTTAATTGTCTTGGCTGGAACTTCTAGTGCTGTGTTGAATAAAAGTGGTGAGAGTGGTCATCCTTGCTTTATTCATGATCTTAGAGTGAAAGCTTTCAATCTTTCACTATTGACTATGATATTCTCTGTGGGTTTTTCACATATGGCTTTTTTAGTACTTCATTCCTTTATATGGCCAAAGAATATTCCATTGTATGGATGCTACATTTTGTTTATCCATTCATCAGCTGATGACATTTGAGGTTTTTCCACCTCCTAACCATGATGAACAATGTTGCTATCAATATTCCTGTACAAGTTTTTGTGTTTTCATTTCTCTTGGGTCTATACCTAGGAGTGGAATTGCTGTGCCATATGGTAACTCTATATTTAAATTTTGAGGAGCTGCCAAATTGTTTTTCCAGAATAGCTGCACTATTTGATATCAACAGTGTTTGATGCAGTACCTACATCCTTGTCAACACTTGTTATTGGCTGTCTTATTGTTTTAGATATCCTAGTGACTATGAAATGCTATCTCATTATGCTTTTGTTATATCTTCCTTTTGTTTTTATTATTTTTTTAAATCCTACTTTATTTTTTTAAGGTTTTAGTTATTTATTTTAGAGAGAGAGCATGTGGACTATGGAAAGGGCAGAGAGAGAAAGAATCTCAAGCACATTTTCTGCTGAGTGTAGAGTGAGGCAGGGCTCCCATCTCACCACTCTGAGATCCTGACCTGAGCAAAAAACAAAGAGTTGGACACTCAACCAACTGAGCCACCCAGGCACCCCTGTTATTTATTTATTCTTTTCAAAGTAGAAATAGAAAAGAAAAAAAAAAACTAATACAGTTTCTCATTGTCACTAGATTTCAAATTAAATTTAGGCAGTGAAAAAACATGTCATTAATACAATTATTTCGAGCAAACATTAAAGATTTAATTACTTTAAGGTAGAAACCTCCCACTGACTGTGTTTTTTCCATATCCGTTTATCTCTCTTTTATTGGTCCTGGGAAGGGAAACAATGAGTAATTAGAGGAATTTAAGTTTATATGGTTTTTGTTTTGATTTGTTTTGGTTTAGATTTATTTATTCATTCATTCATTCATTCATTCATTCATTCAAGAAAGACACACAGAAAGAGGCAGAGACACCAGCAGAGGGAGAAGCAGGGTCCCCGAAGGGAGCCCGATGCAGGACTTGATTCTGGATCCTGGGATCACATCCCGAGCTGAGGCAGACACTCAACCACTGAGCCACCCAGGCATCCCAGTTTATATGGTTTTGTTCTCGTTCTAAGAAATAAGAGAGAGGCAGCCTGGGTGGCTCAGCCGTTTAGCGCCGCCTTCAGCCCAGGGTGTGATCCTGGAGACCCAGGATCAAGTCTCACGTCAGGCTCCCTGCATGGAGCCTACTTCTCCCTCTGCCTGTATCTCTGCCTCTCTCTCCCTCTCTCTTTCTGTCTCTCATGAATAAATAAATAAAGTGTCTAAAAAAAATAGGAGAGAGAAAATATTTAATGTATTAGAAAACATTTTAAGTGTATTTTAAATTTTCTCAGATGTTTGTTTTTAGTCTGCCTTTCTTTCTTTCTTTCTCTGTCTTTCGTTCTTTTTTTCCTTGAGTAAGCTCTACGTCCAACATGGGGCTCAAACTCACAACCCTGAGATCAGGAGTCACATGCTCTTCTGATGGAGCCAGCCAGGCACCCCAAATTGTTTTTAATTAACAAAAAAGAGAGCAAAGGACACAATAGGCATTTTATCCCCCACAAAATACAAATGGCCAATAACATGAAGATAATTCAGTCTTACTCATAATTTTATTTATTAGAGGAAGGGAAGATACGGAGGGAGAGAGAGAATCTTAAGCAGGCTCCACACCCAGCATGGAGCCCAATGTGGGGCTTGATCTCACAACCCTGAGATGATGACTTGAGCTGAAATCAAGAGTCGGATACTGAACCATCTAAGCCATCCAGGCACCCCACTCATAATTTTTAAAATGCATATTAAAACATGATTAACTGTTTTATTTATTTTTTTGATTAACTGTTTTATTAACAGATTTATTAACAAAGCCTTTAATAATAAAGTTTCAGAATTTGGAAATAATCTAGGTACAAATGGAGGAAACAGGCTTTCTCTTACATTAATGGCAGGTACATAAATTACTAATACAACTATTTGGAGGAGCAGTTAAGCAATAGCTATGAAATTTTTCAAGTCCCATGCCCTTCCATTCCAGCAGTTCCACTTCTAGGAAGTTACCGTATAGGTAGCTTCAAGTCAGGTCATAAAAAATATATGAGGGTGTTCATTCCGACATGTGTTAGCACAAAACTAGAAGCAAGGCAAATACTCTTCAACAGGGAAATTTAGAAAGAGGTCCAAAGTAATTGAAAAGGACAGGTTGTAACAGTATGTATCTGGTATGATCACAATAATCTCTTTAGATATTTCTGTATTATACATACACACACATAGAATAGTGGCCTCAGAGGAGTAAGACCTAGGGAATTCGAATGGGCAACGTTTACTTTCTATACTGTGTCACTTTATAAGGTTTTTTTTTAGATTGATTGATTGATTGATTGATTGATTTATGAGAGACAGAGAGAGTCAGAGACACAGGCAGGCTCCAGGCAGGGAGCCTCATGTGGGACTCGATCCCGGGACTCCAGGACCATGCCCTGAGCTGATGGTTGCTCACCTAAACCACTGAGCAACCCAGGGATCCCCTATAAATTTTTTAAAGGGTTAATTTGAATGTATTTATACTTTTTTGAAAAGCAGATGGCAAATAAATTTTTTTTAAGATTTTATTTATTTATTCATGAGAGACACAGAAAGAGACAGAGGCAGAAGGAGAAGCAGGCTCCATGCAGGGAGCCCAATGCAGAACTCGATCCCGGGACCGCAGGATCACGCCCTGAGCTGAAGGCAGACTCTCAACTGCTGAATCACTGAGGCATTCCGTAAATAAACTTTTAAAAAGAGTTAGGATTCGGGATCCCTGGGTGGCGCAGCAGTTTGGCGCCTGCCTTTGGCCCAGGGCGCGATCCTGGAGACCTGGGATCAAATCCCATGTCGGGCTCCCGGTGCATGGAGCCTGCTTCTCCCTCTGTCTATGACTCTGCCTCTCTCTCTGTGTGTGTGTGTGACTATCATAAATAAATAAAATTAAAAAAAAAAAAGAGGATTCTATGAGCATTCAGTAATGTATAGAATTGTTGAATAGCTATACAATACACGTGAAAGTAATAGAACATTGTATGTTGACAGAAAGAAAGGGGGGGGGGAGTATTAAGATTCTCTTGGGTTCTCAGCCTCTGCCCCTCATTCTGCCCTTGCCCTGGGCTTGTGCAGCCATCGCTCTGCTCCCATATACACTTCTATGAGTCATCCACTCCTCCTAACATCCCCCATATCTCAGGTCAAAAAAGTCCAATAAATCTTGACTTCCTTCCTTTCCCTCGTCATTCACATCCAGTTGGTCACTGGTGTTGATTCTCCCTCAAAAGTCTGAGTCATAGTCCCTTCTTCTCTCCCTTTCCTTCCTCAGGAATAGCCTTTGTCATTGTCTTCCAATAATACCAAAAAACCTTATAACTGGTCCCTGAGTCCCCCACCTCCTGCTGTAGCGAATCCTCAGTGTCACCAGAAGTACCTCAAAAACTTTTTAGTGTTACCTGCTTATTATAGAATAAAATCTTCAACCTTTCAATGTTTGTTATTAGAAAATACTACTGGGGACGCTTGGATGGCTCAGCGGTTGAACATCTGCCTTTGGCTCAAGGCATGATCCCTCCCATAGTCCCGGGATCGGGTCCCACATCGGGCTCCCTGCATGGAGCCTGCTTCTCCCTCTGCCTGTGTCTCTGTCCCTCTCTCTCTTTCTCTCTCTGTCTCATGAATAAATAAAATCTTTAAAAGAAAAGAAATACTACTGAAACCTGGTCATGTGCCTGGCACCACGTTGGCCACTTAGGAAAGAACTGCCGAATAGAAGCAGCCTCAGGCCCGTTCTCCAAGGTCCAGTCCCTTGGCCCCTTCACAGTAAGGTCCCTGCCTCACAGCTTTATAGTCTGGTGGCACAAATAAGTATTCTGAAGAATGAAACTGAGTGACACAAATGTGGGTCATTGGCAGCAGGGAACCTCTTCTGGATAGAGTGGTCAGGAAGGAAGTCTGTTGAAGAGGTGGCAGTAAAGCTGACACCTGAGTGATTATGAGAAGGAGCTAGCCATTCAACAATTAGAGTCAAAGTCCTCAATGCAGAAGAAATAGCAGATGAAAAAGGCCTAGTGTGGGAATATCTTTGGTGGGTTTATCGTCTGTCTCTTGCATGAAATAAAAGCTCCATCTATACAGGTACCTTGCCTATCTCGTTTGCCTCTGTATTCCCAGGCTCTGTCTGACACAGAAAGATGGAAAGAAGGTGTGGGATATAGTAGGTGCTCAGTAAATATTTGTGGAATGAGTAAGTGAATCCTCCACAACAGAAGAGATTGCTTCCTCTTGAGAGCTCCCACAGTACTTTATTCTATACCTTTATTTGGATACTTTCCACAGTGTGTGGTTTGTGTACCTATCTGCCTCCCTCTGCCAGGAGCTCCTTGCGATCACGTATAATTCATGTATATTTTCCCATTATTGACACAGCACCTAATCCCACTATAAGCCCTCCAGGACAGATAGAGTTGAACACTCAGCCTAAACATAAAAATGAACTTTTTGTGGAAGTGACTAATGTTTTTTTCATCGTCTTTTTCCACTTAGGAATCCACAACAGTCTAAAAGTCCTAGGAAAAAAATCTTGGGGATAATCAGTGTTGTGTAGGAAAGAAAAAAATGTTTGCCATTGTCTGATTTGGCTTTTAAACTCTTCTGTGGGGGACTTGGGTTATATACTTAGGGTGAATTCTAATGGGAACAACGGTTGTATTCGAAGAATGTTTATGGATCTGAAAACTAACCTTTTTGCTTCCCGTTGAAATCAAATGATCTCCCTTAGAAATTCTCTAAGAGGGGATCCCTAGGTGGCTCAGCGGTTTGGTGCCTGCCTTTGGCCCAGGGCGTGATCCTGGAGACCCGGGATCCAGTCCCACGTTGGGCTCCCTGCATGGAGCCTGCTTCTCCCTCTGCCTGTGTCTCATGAATGAACGAATAAAATCTTTAAAAATAATTCTCAGGGCAGCCCCGGTGGCGCAGCGGTTTAGCGCTGCCTGCAGCCCAGGGTGTGATCCTGGGGACCCGGGATCGAGTCCCACATCGGGCTTCCTGCATGGAGCCTGCTTCTCCCTCTGCCTGTGTCTCTGCCGCTCTCTCTCGCTCTCTCTGAATGAATAAATAAATAAATCTTTAAAAAAAATAAAATAAAAAAATAAAAATTCTCTAAGAGAAAAATCAGGCATCTAATAGTAACTTTCTACTCTTCTAAAAAAAATTATCCAAGATCTAGAAGAATTTTAAAATGTGAAAAAAACAAACAACTACGCTAACAAATTAAAAGGTGGGCAGAATCCCACCTCCCAGAAGGAACAATTATTAACATGTAAATATAGACATCCTCCTGGGTATGACACATGGTCCCCAGATGACACCGAGGTTGCATCTCTAACTATGCCTCATAGCAAAGTGTATGTCTATTGGAGTGATCCAAGCACAGTTATGCTTCTGGCATACGTATCTTGTCCACAACAGACACTGTTTTGCTATTTGTTAATAATACCGATAACAATATTTGTAAGTGAAATACTGTTGACTTGATAAAATGTAAAGAAGATTAGCTATTTCTTTTTTTTTTTTTAAGATTTTTTAAGTAACTCCACACCCAACATGGGGTTCAGACTTAGAACCCTGAGATCAAGAATCACATGCTATGGGGCACCTGGGTAGCTCAGTCAGTTAAGCATCTGCTTTTCCCTCTCCTTTGCCCCTCCCCCTTGCTTATATATGCACGCTGTCTCTCATATAAATAAAATATTTTTTAAAAAATATTTACTTATTCTTGAGAGACTCCCAGAGAGAGGCAGAAGGAGAAGGAGGCTCCCTGCAGGGAGCCCAGTATGGGACTTGATCCCAGGATCAAGGATCACACCCTGAGCCAAAGGCAGAAGCTCAACCACTCTGCCACCCAGGCATCCCTAAATAAAATCTTTTTTAAAAATTAAAAGAAGTAAAAAATGCAGGGCACTTGCCCATGCGGGGCACATGGGTGGCTCAGTTGATTAAGCGTATGCTTTCAGCTCAGGACATGATCCCAGCATCCTGGGATAGAGCCCTTCATTGGGCTCCCTGCTTAGCAGGGAGTCTGCTTCTCCCTCTGTGCGCTCTCTTGTTCTCTCTCAAATAAATAAATAAAATCTTAAAAGAATCACATACTGTACCAACTGAGCCAACCAGCACCTGGAACATTGCTACTTCTAGTGTCAAAGTGGTGTGGCAGTTGTTGGAATGCCCCCATCCCTTCAATGAAAGAAGCCAGTCATTTCAGAAAGCATTTCACCAGGAGCTTACGTACATTTATCTATGCCAGCAGCTTACATACATTTAAGTTTTAGTGAGATACTTATGTATGAAGTTACAAAGCCCAGGTACCCCATTAATCTATAAACAAAAATGGGATCATGGTCAGTGTTCCACAGCATAAGGTTCAAACCTTGTTGCGTTAGCTGTGTGACCTTGGGTGTGGTTTTTATTTAAGATTTTATTTATTTATTCATGAGAGACACAGAGAGAGAGGCAGAGGTAGAAGCAGGTTCCCTGCTGGGAGCCCGATGTGGGACTTGATCCCAGGACCTTAGGATCACAACCTGAGCCGGAGGCAGATGCTCAACCACTGAACCACCCAGGTGCCCCAAGATGTGGTAATGAAGCTGGTATTTCTTGCCTCCTGTGGACATTATGACCATGAAATGAAATCATATATAGCCCTATCTGGTATATACAGGACATAGAAAATAGTTTGATGGAGTGTGTTTTTCAATCTGTTGTGAACATTTTCCATATTGATAGACTTGTGTCTGCGTCATCTCCACGACTAGCTAATGCTGATTCTTGGCTAGTCTTTAATGCAATTCACCCTTGAGCAGCCTCTGGCAGAGCTCTTCTCCAGCTCGGACGTTTCTTTAGTACCAGGCAGCTTCCTGTTGGCTGCACCCTCAGCTGCACCCTCGCTACCCTGGTGCCTTATATCCAACAGGTGTTAACGGTTTGAGGATGTTGGGGATTCTTCACGATGCAGTTGTGTTCCTGATTGAGCAGCTCTCTGGTGCCAAGCACTGTAGGAATTACAAATTCCGTTTCCACAAACCAGAGGAGGCCAACGAACCCCCCCTGAACCCACATGGCTCAGCCAGGGCTGAAGTTCACCTGAGGCAAGTTCCATTCTCTTTCTTAAGCAGCTTTGGGTTTTTTATTATCTAATGATAGGATCATTTTCCCACGTAACCTTTGAGGTTTCCATTGTCAAAGAGATCCTTTATTGCTTCTGTTAAAAGGATTTTTATTAAAGCATATTTTAATCTTTTGGCTCCAGGAAGTCAGCATTTGACATGTTTAACTTCCTGGCTTCCAAACATCGGCAGCCTCCTGAATACAACCCCAATGATGAGGAAGAGGAGGAGGTACAGCTGAAGTCAGCTCGGTAAGTCTTGGGTGGAGCTGGTCGTTAGGAACACTCGTTGCTTCCCTCTCTTCTGGCTGTTCGGGGCACTGTGTAGTTTTGCTTGGATCAGAATTTACCAGATAACATTTAAGAAGACTTGACGTGTAGTGTGTTAAAGTAGCAGTAGCTGGCTGGCAGAGGAGAGGAGACATTCAGATAACTATAAGATGTACATTTTATTTTCTTTAACCAAATTATACTCTGTCACCATAGTTACCATGGTCGGAAAGTACTGTGTATATTATAGGCCTCATTTTATTAGACACTTGTTATGCTTGGCACTGAACAAAGAGAATAATAGAGTTATATTCTCTAGAAACCTTCGATCCAAGACTCAAAATTGATTATTTCCTGAAGAGAATTCATTAATAATATGCCTTGTCTCTTTAGGCGGGCAACTAGTATGGATCTGCCAATGCCCATGCGTTTCCGGCACTTAAAAAAGACTTCTAAGGAGGCAGTTGGTGTCTACAGGTATGGCTAAAATTGTAGAAAGAATTATAGAAAACTAATCGCTTTCCAAAATCAAAGTGGGCTAAATGCTGGAGTGACATTCAGTAAGTGAGGTTTTTCTAGCTATGATTAATGGGACCTGATGTCCTGGGATCCTGCCCCTCCTTGCATTGAACAAGGGCTTTAACATAGTAAATGTTAGAATATTGCTACTTCTAGTGGGCTACAGAGTGGAGAAATCTTTCATTTTTGGCCATTTTGTTAGAACAAGTAAAGTACTCAAATCGAGTGGGTCCAGGTTCTTTTTTTCTTTTCAAGGGTCTGTGCTTACTGGGAAACTGACAGTCCAGGAGGTTTTATTTATTTATTCATTATTTATTTAACACAGTTAACCTGATTTGCGAAATCGGTGGCCAATCTCTTTTCCATCTCTATGTCTTAGGTCTCCCATCCATGGCCGGGGTCTTTTTTGTAAAAGAAACATTGATGCAGGTGAGATGGTGATTGAATATGCTGGCAATGTCATCCGCTCCATCCAGACTGACAAGCGAGAGAAGTATTATGACAGCAAGGTGAGTGTCTCACTTTTCACTGTCCCACTTCTGGCGTTGGAAGTAGAAAGGGGCCATCAACCTAAAATATGATCCCTATATCCCAAAAGAAATAGTATACTTTATTAATTCAAACATACTTTTTTCCTTTTTTTTTTTTTCTTTTTTTTTTTAAACATTTTGACATCTTTAAATTTTGTGCTGGGCCCAGGAGAAGCTCAGAATCCACCCTCAGGACTAGTACACAGGGAAACTCTTTGAAGGTTTGTCTGAGTGGATCCCAGGATCAAAAGCACCTAATGACACGATGTTTTAGGTTTCTCTTTCCTGTGGAGACTTAAGAAACCTCTAGTCTAGTAGCTATAATGTAGGAATTTGCTACAGAAGCATCTTGAAAGATGGGAGAAATCTGGACATCTTACCGGAAGAAACTTTTTTTTCGTCCGCAGCTGTAGGCCACACCAGGAAAAGGATGGGCAATGCTCTCCAGCCCGAGCTGTGCTCAATAACAGGGGGTCTCCCTTTCTCCTTCACGTGTAGGGCATCGGTTGCTACATGTTCCGGATCGATGACTCGGAGGTGGTGGATGCCACCATGCACGGAAATGCGGCCCGCTTCATCAATCACTCCTGTGAGCCCAACTGCTACTCTCGGGTCATCAACATTGACGGGCAGAAGCACATTGTCATCTTCGCCATGCGCAAGATCTACCGCGGGGAAGAGCTCACCTACGACTATAAATTCCCCATCGAGGATGCCAGCAACAAGCTCCCCTGCAACTGTGGTGCCAAGAAATGTCGGAAGTTCCTCAACTGAAGCTGCTCCTGTGCTCCTGTCCCCCAGCGTTGGAGTGCTAGGACCCAGGGCCACCCAAAGCACTGCTGAAGGCCTTTGCCAGCAGCCAGGAGTGCCAGGATTGAGTGGGCACAGTTGAGGGGCCTCCGTGACGGCTGGGCCCCCTTGCGTCCCATATTCACATTATACATGTGATCACAGTCCTGGAGAGAGAGATGAGGTCTCGAAGAAAAGATCTGTGACCGGCTTCCTACTGGGGCCCCTCTGGTTGGATGCCGTTAAAGCATGGGAGATGGGGTCGCTAGCAGACTTGCCTGGAAGGAGCCTGTGGAGGGTTAGGTATGTTGGGAGCTTGGGCCTGAGTGTCTCCATCCTCACCTTGGCCCTTTCCCAAGCACTATACACGAGGGGTCAGCCAGGGCCCCTGATACAGAGTTGGTTGGATACCTGATAGTTCGCCAGCCGGCCCAGCCTGTAGCCACCATCTGTTGAACAAACAGAGAAGGTCTGGTGGTTTCCCTACTATCCTCCTGCTTGAGAGTTCACTTATGGCTGGGAGACAGGATTCTGAGCACCTTTGGTGTCAAAAGGCTGTCTTGGGGTTGTGCCAATTAATCACCAAACACGGAGCCTGTGGGCTTTAGGTGGGAGTGTTACCCCCATGAGCCTTATCTCAGCCAATTACCTTTCTTGACAATAGGAGCGGTGTCCCTCTCATTCCTCCTCCTCCTCCCTCCACTTTCTTCGTTCCCCCTGTTTCATCCCACTGCTTTCCCGTTCTTTCTGGGTGGTAGAGGGGAGTGACTCCCTGCGCAAGGACACTCCCGGTCGGGCATCATATATGCCCACAAGACGATCCCTGAGCCTGTAAGCACTCCCAGTGGGGAAGTGGACAGGAGCCATTGGCCATAACCAGACAGAATTTGGAGTTTTCATAAAGCTCCATGGAGAGTTTTAAAGAAATATATGTAGCATGATTTTTTAGAAGCAGAAGATTATTTAAATAGGATCTGAATCATGCAACAACCAGAGTATCACAACCAGGATGACCCCTGGGTCCCATTCCTAGGACATGGTAACTTTATTTTTCCCCTTGTTAAGACATAGGAAGACTTAATTTTTAAACGGTCGGTGTCCAGTTGAAGGCAGAACACTAATCAGATTTCAAGGCCCAAAACCTGGGAACTAGACCACCTTGTACCGAGGGACCTCGGCCACCTGGCAAAATCCACAGATGAAGTAAATTAAATGACACTACTGCCCTGATTACTCCTTAGGATGTGGTCAAAACAGCATCAAATGTTTCTTCTCTTCCTTTCCCCAAGACGGTGTCCTGAACCTGTTAAATTAAGTCATTGGATTTTACTCTGTTCTGTTTACAGTTTACTATTTAAGGTTTTATAAATGTAAATATATTTTGTATATTTTTCTATGAGAAGCACTTCATAGGGAGAAGCACTTATGACAAGGCTATTTTTTAAACCGCGGTATTATCCTAATTTAAAAGAAGATCGGTTTTTAATAATTTTTTATTTTCATAGGATGAAGTTAGAGAAAAATATTCAGCTGTACACACAAAGTCTGGTTTTTCCTGCCCAACTTCCCCCTGGAAGGTGTACTTTTGTTGTTTAATGTGTAGCTTGTTTGTGCCCTGTTGACATAAACGTGTCCTGGGTTTGCTCTTTGACAATAAACGGACAAGGAAGGTCACCCTACGCCATCGGGCCGCTCCCCTCCTCCCCGTGTTGAAGCTCCTCAAGAGGCTGTGGTAGTATCCTGACACAGCAGTGTCCCTGTCCTTTCCCGCACTCTCTCCATCCCTCCAGGGATTAGCTCGGAGTGGTGAGCGGTGTGGGCTCCCTTTCCCCCATCTTGCCCTACTTCCGAGATCACAACCCAGTTGAATGGCAACCTGACATTTACCATCTGCCTCATCTGTCACCTCATCCCCTTTCCCTCTGCCCACCGAGTCCTCATACCTGCAAAGAACCCACGGATTCCCCCGTGCCCTCTTTTGGGGCAGCCCGTTGAAACTGAAGCACAGTCTGACCACTCACGATAAAGCAGATCCTCCTCTGCCTTTTCGGCCACTGGGTTTCAGAGCAGTGTAGTCCAGTAGAGGGCGGGGCGCCCTTCCCTCCTGCCAGAAGCCCAATCCCACGGAAGTCTAGCAAAGCAATACGACTCAGCCCTGCGCTCTCTGCCCCAGGACTCATGGCTCTGCTGTGCCTTCCACCCTGGGCTTCCTGTTCTTCCGTGACCTTAAGAACTGTGTCTGGTGGCTTTGCTGGAACATTGTCACTGTTTTCGCTGTCGTGCAGGGAGCCCAGCACTGTGGCCAGGATGGCAGAGACTTCCTTGTCACCATGGAGAAGTGCCAGCAGGGGCCTGGGGAAAAACACTCTACCCAGACCTCGCCTCCCTCCTCCTTTGCCCGTGAACAAGATACTGTGGCCCTAGGGGTTCCACTAGTGTCTGGTTTCCTTTATTATTGCACTGTGTGAGGTTTTTTTGTAAATCCTTTTAGTCCTTTTTTTTTTTTTTTTTAAGAAAAAAAACCTTAAGCTGCATTTGTTACTGAAATGATAATGCACTGATGGGTCATGAATTCACCTTGAGAAAGACCCAAAGGCCAGTCAGGGGGTGGGGGAAACTCAGCTAAATAGACCTAGTTACTGCCCTGCTAGGCCATGCTGTACTGTGAGCCCCCTCCTCATTCTCTTTCTACCAGTCCCGACCCCTGAGGCCAGGGGAGGGACCTACATCTCTCCTTCTCTTGCCAGCTGCAGATGGTTTGCCTTGCCTTTTCACTCCCTGTCAACCATAGAAACTGAGTAACTCCTCTTCTAGCTCAGCCTTGAGTCCATTGCCAAAACTCAGCATACCTGCCAGCAACTTGGGGAAATAAGCTGTTTCCCTACAAGAGGGAAAGAAGGCAACACACACACACACACACACACACACACACACAAACAACAAAAACAAACCGGCATATCTGTCTCCAAAAACACCTGAGTTTGTTTTGAAAGTGACCAAGGGAATCTCCGCACAAAAAGTGCAGACCGAGGAACTGTGGTGGGTCATTCCCAGGAATCCCCCCAAGGGGCATCCCGAATCCCTAAGGAGTAACAGCTGCAAGCCTGGTCAGTTCTCAGTGAGAGAGCCCGCTCACTTAGAGCTTTGCTGCTAGAACCTGTTGTGGCTGCATTTCCTGGTGGCCAGTGACAACTGTGTAACCAGAACAGCTGCATGGCGCTGACCCCACGGCCGGAACCTGGTCCCTGGGCTCCCTCTGTTCCCGTCCACCACCTCCAGCACAGCCCCTCCGGTTTTTAGACCAATCACCAGAATTAAGGGGGAAGCCCTGGCAGCTATATATATATACACGTTTTCAACCAGACTCCTTTGCCGGGGTACAGTCCACCACCCCGCTTGCCTCTGTCAAACCACACACCCCCTTCCCCCGGCCAATGCAGTGAGCACCATGCAGCTCCTTTGATTTAAAATCTACAACAACATTAAAAAAAAAAACAACAAAAAAAAAACAAAAAACAAAAAAAAAAAACAAAAAAAATCTTTTAATGAATGTATCTTTCTAAAGGACTGACGTTCAATCAAATATCTGAAAAGACTAAAGGTCAAAACCTTATCAGATGTTAACTTTTAAGTTTGATTTGGGATTTTTTTTTTTAACTAGAAATCAAGTTTGGGGGTTTTGTGGGGTCTTTTGATTTTTTTTTCTTTTTAAAGGAAAAGCGGGTCATTGCAAAGGGCTGGGTGTAATTTTATGTTTCATTTCCTTCATTTTAAAGCAATACAAGGTTATTTGAGCAGATGGTTTTTGTGCCGAATCATGAATACACCAGTCAAGTCTCACACTCTGAAAACTTTCAACTTTGTTTTGTTTTGTTTTGGTTTTCAAATAAATATAAATATGATATATATAGGAACTAATAGAATAATGCACCATGTAACAAAGCCTAGTTCAGTCCATGGCTTTTAATTCTCTTAACACTATAGATAAGGATTGTGTTACAGTTGCTAGTAGTGGCAGGAAAATGTCAGTCTGGCACCCCTCTGATCCCCCGGAGTTGAGGGGACACCCAAACCACAGAGGGGGCGGTGAAGCAGTCCGTTCCTAGGATCAGAGAGGAACGCAGACACGGTGTCACCCGGATTTTTTCTGCCCATGAATGTCCCAGTCCGTACCTGTACGCCTTGTTTTCTCTATTTTTGGTTATGAATGTTGGGGTTACCACCTGCATTTAGGGGGAAATTGTGTTCTGTGCTTTCTTGGTATCTTGTTTCCGAGGTACTCTAGTTCTGTCTTTCCAACCAAGAAAATAGACTTGTGGTGTTTCTTTCATTGAACTTTTAACAGTCTCTTTAGTAAATACAGGTAGTTGAATAATTGTTTCAAAAGCTCAACAGATGACAAGCTTCTTTTCTAGAAATAAGACATTTCTTGACAACTTTATCATGTATAACAGATCTTTTGGGTTTGTTTTTTTTTTCCTTGTGTTCTTCCAAGCTTCTGGTTAGAGAAAAAGAGAAAAAAAAAAAGGAAAAAAAATGTGTCTAAAGTCCATCAGTGTTAACTCCCTGTGACAGGGATGAAGGAAAATACTTTAATAGTTCAAAAAATAATAATGCTGAAAGCTCTCTACGAAAGACTGAATGTAAAAGTAAAAAGTGTACATAGTTGTAAAAAAAAAGGAGTTTTTAAACATGTTTATTTTCTATGCACTTTTTTTTATTTAAGTGATAGTTTAATTAATAAACATGTCAAGTTTATTGCTGCACATGATGGAGCTTTCTTTTGGCTTTGGGTGGGATGGAGGGGGGGGGAGGGGAGAGCAGCAGCAAGTGGCCTGTGACCTGATTGCAAAGTACCTGCGACTCTTCTCTTCTTTTAAAGCTAACTTGTTAAATTACCCTGCCCTGCCTTCCTCTGGCCCCACTCCACACTGATTGTCCGAACTGTGTTTTCTAACCCTACTCATCAGTGGTGTGTGTTCAGGACCCAATTACTCCTGGATATGGAAAAGGAGTCAAGAGGACAATGAAAGAGCTTTATCTCCCGTAAGCCTCCCCCACCGCCCCGTCTTTTTTTAAAATCCATGGGCTGTCAAGAGGGCTTCCAAGGATTTTCTCTTGGTCTATGAATATATTAAAACGCAAGCATTTCAGAAAGAACCTGAGCAGCACCCTCTCTGCTTCATTCCACCTTACGGCAGAAATTGGATTCATTTACTCTGTTCCCCTAAGACTTGGGGTGGGGGTGGGAAGGCAGTTAAGCACTATTTGTAAATATTCTGCAAGCCAGGGTTGCTAACCCCAGGCCAAATGAGGTTGAGTTTACAGTACAGCTCAGGAATGGAAGACACTCCTCACAGGGACGAGCCTCAAACAGAACCTTGCCCTCTAGATCAGCTGGCTGCGAGGCTCAGCCCCCCTCCTTCCTCCCTTCTCTATCCTGAGTCACCTTCTGGGATTTGGGAGTTGAGCACCATGGGGACTCCAAATGACCAGGCAGTGTTGCGGGCCATCTTCAACCCCGACACCCCGTTTGGAGACCTTGTTGGGTTGGACGTGGAAGAGGAGGTGGAGAAGGAAGAAGTAGATGAAGGTGAGTTCGACCTTGGACTAGAGCGTGCCATGCTGGCTGGCCTCACCAGGGCGGCAGAGGACGGTGGTCTCACAAGACCCCTTGTTCCATGACCCTTGGGTAATGATGAGGTTGGAATGCCAGAGGTCCGCATGCACTTAGTGCGCTGGTAGAGGCTTGGCAAGCATCTCTGCCCAAAGGAGAAAGTCACGGTTTGTCCTTCAGGCCTCATACTTCTGAACTTGACCTCACCACGTAACTCAGCCCATAATACCAGCTCAGCTGTGCTGGGGGGAAGGGGCGGTGGGGTGGGGGGGTAGGAAATGCTCAACTCACATCTTTGTTCCAACAGGGCCTTTCTCAACACAGAGAATGGAAGGGCAGGGGTGGCTCAACAGATGAAGGGTACTGACCTCAACACAAATCTCAGCAAGCCCAGCACTGAGCTAAGCCCTTCACAGAGGGAATGCACCCACCGGCCCTTCCTTCAGCCTCTAATGGGGCCTTACACCCCCACCTGGAGTTTCTTTTTTTAATGAGGCCTTCTACCCCCACCCGGAGTTTTTTGGTTTTATTTTTTAAGATTTTTAGAATTTGTTCATGAGAGAGGCAGAAACATAGGCAGAAGGGAGAAGCAGGCTCCCTGTGGGGAGCCCGATGCGGGACTCGATCTCAGGACCCTAGGATCACGGCCTGAGCTGAAGGCAGCCCCTCAACCACTAAGCCACCTAGGTGCCCTGGTTTTGTTCTTTAATTAAGTAAGCTCTGTGCCCAACATGGGGCTTGAGCTCAGGACCCTGAGATCAGGAGTTGCCTGCTCTTCAGCCTGAGTCGGCCAGGCCCCAGCCCCCGACCCCACCCCCATCAGGACTTTTGATGACCTTTGTTTCTAAAGGAGAGAAGCCTCGGTCTCACGGAAACTGTGGTCTGAAAAGCTGAGGGATAGGTCCCACGTGATTTTCATGACCCGCCGGCCTTGGCGGTCTCCGTGTTGGAGGCGGTGTAGTAGAACAAAATGGGGACAGGCCAAAGAGCCAGAAAGACCTGGGTTCAAGTCCCAGCTGGGCGATTTAGGGTCCGTGTGACCTTGAGCTAAGGAGTCGGGGCTTCATTCCCATGGCAATGAGCAGCCGAAGCCCCTTTCCGGGTCCCTTCAGAACGTAGACATGCCTGCGACCTCGGCCACCTCGGCTCCCCGGGCCATGACCCGGCATCTGACTCCCGCAGTGACCTGCACCCCGGCCCAGCCGGCTCCGGCTCAGGCCGCGGCTTTCCGAAGCCCAGCGTGGCTTTTGCTCCTTGCTCCCACCTGCACACCATCCCCTCCCGGCTCTCTCCCTGACACAGATGAGGTTTTTCCTCGAGCGCAGCTGGAGCAGTCCAAGGCCCTGGAGCTCCAGGGGGTGATGGCCGCGGAGGCCGGCCACCTCAGCACAGCCCTGGAGAGGTTTGGCCAAGCCATTGACCTGCTGCCCGAGAGGGCCTCCGCCTACAACAACCGGGCCCAGGCCCGCCGGCTGCAAGGAGACGTGGCAGGTGAGGGGAGATGCCCTGGCGCTTCCACGGAGGGGCCCTGGAGGCCACAGACCGGAGAGCCAGGGCTTGTGGGGCTGGGGAGCCACGAACCTGTCCTGGAACCTCTGTTCTGACTTGAGACATCTCACGGGCCCTGCTTATCTCTCGAGCCAATTGTCAAAGCCAGAAGGGACTGCATTCCACTCGTTTATTTAGCAAACATTTAATGAGAGTCTACTACTGTAGCAGTGGGCTGGGCATTGGGACAAACCTGCCAGACGGACTGCTTACAGCAACGACTACGTGCCAGGACTCTGGCACTTGCCATGTAAGCTCTAGTAACTCATTTAATCCTCACCACAACCCCAGAAGGTGTGTGCTATTGTTACCTCCATTTTACAGTTGAAGACACTGGAGCCGAGCTGGGGTTTGAACCAGGTGGGCAGGGCTCCAGAGTCGGTGCTTCTCAAGCTCACAGTCCAGGGGGTAGGACAGACACATAGCTCTGATTTTGTGTCTAACGAGCTGGGTGGGGTCAGCAGGGTATCTGCTCCTGAGGAGTAGAGGTTTTATTTATTTATTTTTATTTATTTATTCAGGAGAGACACAGAGAAAGAGGCAGAGACATAGGCAGAGGGAGAAGGAGCCCGATGAGGGACTCAATCCCAGGACCCCAGGATCATGCCCTGAGCCAAAGGCAGATGCTCAACAACTGAGTCACCCAGGTTCCCCAGAGGTGGCTTTTTTTTTTTTTTTTTTTAGATTTTATTCATTTATTCATGAGAGACACAGACAGAGAGAGAGGCAGAGACACAGGCAGAGGGAGAAGCAGGCTCCACGTATGGAGCCCCACATGGGACTTGATCCCTGGTCTCCAGGATCACACCCGGGGCTGAAGGTGGCGCTAAACCACTGAGCCACCCGGGCTGCCCAGAGGTGGAGGTAGCTGATGGAGGGGGTGGGGGACAGTACAGCCTGTAGAGACCCAGAAGGAATGAAAAGATACAGGGAACTCCAGATCTCCAGACTGGCTGGAATGGGGAATGGTGGGAGAAGTAAATAAGGGTCTGATGGTGAAGGACTGGGGGTGATAGGCACAGGTTGCACTGTGTCTTGAAAATATGGGGACTCATCAGAGGATTTGAACTAGGGACTGACTGGATCAAAGCTGCTGCACTTGGGTTACGCTATAATGGGGACAATGGGACAGAAAAGGCCATGCTGGAGACCAGAGGGTGATCAAGTGCTCCTGAGGCCAGGAATACCAGTCCCAGGGAGTTTGAACTCCACTCTGGGAACAGTGGGGAACCAAGGGTCCCTTTCCCAGGCTTTATTACCTGGGTTGTGCAGGGCAGGGCTGGGCCAGGCTGTAAAAACAGCCAGGGACTGTCCAAAGACCTAAATCTGGGATCCCCGGGTGGCTCAGTGGTTTAGCACCTGCCTTCTGTCCAGGGCCTGATCCTGGAGTCCCAGGATCGAGTCCCACATCGGGCTCCCTGCATGGAGCCTGCTTCTCCCTCTGCCTGTGCCTCTGCCTCCCTCTGTGTGTCTCTCATGAATAAATAAATAAAATCTTAAAACAACAACACAACAACAACAACAAAAAAAACAAAGACCAGAATCCCAGAGAGAAACAGAAGTGATGCTGCCTGGAAAAGGCTTTTGATTCCTCCAGACGAGCTCCTTGGAAGGAAACCCAGAAACACTGTGATCAAAGAGCTTCTTAGTTATCTAGAATGGCCTGGGGAGCATAGCCCCTGCTGGGTTCTGGGATCAAAACACACAGAAACAGGACAGAGATGGGCCTCTCTGTAGGATGATGCAGGAGCTCCTCCAGCACCCTGACAGCCCTGTAGAGGAGAGAGCATGAGTGAACTGAGGCAGAGCCCAGAAACATTCCAGCTGGGCGCTAAAGTGCTACCAGCCGGCTGTCTGACGTTGCGCTGAGTTCTAAGGCCTACTCCAAGTATTTTGTATGACAATGATAAACATGCAAATGTCCAGGGCCAGCTCTGGTTTCCAAGATCTCCTTTCATGAAAATACAGAATAACGAAGATCCAGGAGATAAAGAATGAGGAAAGGCAGTCAGCGGGAAGAACAGGTTTACAGCATACAATGAAATGCCTTCAGAACGAAATTTTTAAAAATTTTTTTTTATTTATTTATGATAGTCACACACACACAGAGAGGCAGAGACATAGGCAGAGGGAGAAGCAGGCTCCATGCACCGGGAGCCCGTCACGGGTTTCGATCCCGGGTCTCCAGGATCGTGCCCTGGGCCAAAGGCAGGCGCCAAACCGCTGCGCCACCCAGGGATCCCTAGAACGAAAATTAAGAGAAATGAATTTGATGGTCTTTCTAAGAAGTGGTTATCAGTACATGGCAGTTTTTTCAGACTCTGAGATTCAGAGTCAGTCACTCGGCGCAGGGTAGACGCTTAACAGCAAACGAGTGGAATAAACGGCCAAGCCCATGAGCATAGGGAGTCCAGAATCGCCCCCGCACCTCCGTGTTTGGGTGTAAAAGGGGGGGTCAGTGCCCACTCTGCCACTGGAGACTGCGGGGCAGCCCGGGGCGAGTCCTGCCAAGCTGTCCAGGCCGCCGTGTGTGCGGGGAGAGTCGCGATCCCCAAGCGGAGGGGCGAGAGCAAGGGCAGGTGGCTGGGCCCTGACCCCTCCCCCGTCCGTCCGCAGGCGCCCTGGAGGACCTGGAGCGCGCCGTGGCGCTGAGCGGAGGCCGGGGCCGCGCCGCCCGCCAGGGCTTCGTGCAGCGCGGGCTCCTGGCGCGGCTGCAGGGCCGGGACGACGACGCCCGCGGGGACTTCGAGCGGGCGGCGCGTCTGGGCAGCTCGTTCGCGCGGCGCCAGCTGGTGCTGCTCAACCCCTACGCCGCGCTGTGCAACCGCATGCTGGCCGACGTGATGCAGCAGCTGCACGGGCCCCGCAACGGCCGCTGAGCCGCGCCAATAAAGCTGCCGCCTGCCCCCGACTCTCCCGTGTCTGCGTGCGGCCGCCGGCGCCCCCGCTGCAGCCCACCCCGCGGGCCGGCGCGCTCGGGATGGGGGCGGGGCCGGGGCGGGGCCGGGGCGGGGCGGGCGGGCTCGGGCGCTGATTGGTCCCGCTTGGCGCCGCCCCGCCGACTGCGGCGCCCCGCTGACCTGAGCAGCCGCTCGTGCGGAGCGCGGGGCGGGCGCCAGGTGAGCCCCCCGGGGGGCGGGGGCGGGGCTCCCGCGCGACCCCCGCCGCCCGGACGCCGCCGCTGCGTCCCGCCTCCGCCTAGTCCTCGGGGGGTGGGAGGCGGGCGCGGGGCGACAGATGGCGGGGGGAAGGGGCGAGGGGGAGACGGCCGGGAGGACGGTCCCCTGGGGGAGGGGCACGCGCCGCGGGCCTGCGTGTGCGCATGCGTGTGGGGCCCGGCGCGGGCGGGCGCCCGTAGGTCCCGGGAGGCGGGTGTTCTCTGCCCGCCTGGCGGGCGGCTCCGGGCGGGCGGGCTCCGGCCCCGCGGCTGCGCTCCCGGCGCCCTCGCCGCTGCGGGCAGTGCCCGTGTGTGTCGGTGCACGGTTTGTATTTGTTCCCGGAGAGCACAACCCCGAGGACCTCCCGAGCCCGCCCGCGGTCACCCGGCTAACCTCGAGGCCCGCCCCCTTCTCTCGGCAGCCTGCGGCGTAGGCCGGAGCCGCCATGGCGCCGCCCCCAGGCCCGGCTGCCCTCCCGCGCTCGCTGCTGCTCCTTCCAGCCCTTCTGAGCTCAGGTACCCCCCCCCCCGTTCACCCCCTGGCCCGGCGCTGCCCGGGCCGAGCCCCCCTGTCTCCGCGCACCCGGCCCCAGAGCACCGGGTTCCCCGCGCCCACCCAAGGTCCGGCCGGTTCCCAGCGAGCGAACCTAGGTGCTCCCGCGGCCCTTGGCCCGCTGCCCGGGCAGCAGCTCCGCCCCTCCCCCAGCTCTCCCCAGAACCCCTGCTGTGTTCCAGGTTGGGGGGAATTGGCACCGCAAATTGATGGGCAGACCTGGGCCGAGCGGGCTCTCCGGGAGAATGAGCAGCACGCCTTCACCTGCCGCGTGGCAGGGGGTTCTGGAACCCCGCGATTGGCCTGGTACCTGGACGGACAGCTGCAGGAGGCCAGCACCTCGAGACTGCTGAGCGTTGGCGGGGAGGCCTTCTCTGGAGGCACCAGCACCTTCACTGTTACTGCCCAGAGGGCCCAGCATGAGCTTAACTGCTCCTTGCAGGACCCCGGCAGTGGCCGGTCAGCCAACGCTTCTGTCATCCTCAATGTGCAATGTGAGTGCCCCTGAGGTGGGCAGGGGCAGGGGTTCTCTGCCCAGGGACCCCCAGCAGCCACCAGGCAGGTGGCCTGATAGACCAGTTGACTAACACTTAAACACTTTGCAAATACTGACGCACATTATCCTCAGGACAATCCTATGAGGTGATTACGATTGTTGGTTCCGTTTTACAAACAAGAACGCAGCCACAGATTGGTTAAGTAATGTCTGCAGCCCTACAGCCAGGAAGCAGAGCCAGGATTCAAATCCAAACGTTTTGGTTCTGGTGTTGATACGGTTAGTCAGTATGAGATGCTGCGTCTCCAGGAGACCCAGCTGTCCTGTTTCCCAGTGCCCCCTTGAGGAGAGGTCCAGGCTCCCGGCTCCCTTCTGGGTTTGGGAAGAAAGGGCAAGGAGTAGGAGGGGTGTGGTGAGAGTCTGTTGGCTTCTGCTTTGCACCAGTTAAACCAGAGATTGCCCAGGTCGGGGCCAAGTACCAGGATACTCAGGGCCCAGGCCTCCTGGTTGTCCTTTTTGCCCTGGTACGTGCCAACCCACCTGCCAATGTGACCTGGATCGACCAGGATGGGCCGGTGACCATCAACACTTCCGACTTCCTGGTGTTGGATGCCCAGAACTACCCTTGGCTCACCAACCACACCGTGCAGCTGCAGCTCCGCAGCCTGGCACACAACCTCTCCGTGGTGGCCACCAACGACGTGGGTGTCACCAGCGCCTCGCTTCCCGCCCCGGGTGAGCACTGCCAGCAGCTGGCCCAGCAAAGCCTCAGGTGGGTGCAGGATCACAGTACCGAAATGAAAAGACTGGTTGCCCTTTGGGTGAGTCTTGCGAGTGAGCAGTGCCGACCACTTTGGGCAAGGAAGACAGAGTAGTCCCTGTGTCATCTCAGAGTTGGGGGGCCCTGCCCACTGAGAACCTAACCAGAGGACAACTTGCAGGGCTTCTGGCCACCCGAGTGGAAGTGCCACTGCTGGGCATCATTATGGCCGGAGGGCTTGCCCTGGGCGCCCTGGTGGGGTTCAGCACACTGGTGGCCTGCCTGGTCTGCAGGAAAGAGAAGAAGACCAAAGGTAGGGCCAAGGCAGGGGTGGAGTGGGGGGGTGGGGAGCGAGGGTGGCAGAGCAGCAGGGGCAGGGGAGGGAGGGGCAGCAAGGACAGCACACAGGGCTATGGTGCAACAAGCCATCTCTGACAAGTGCCAGGTCTTCCCGGGCATGTCCCCGGGGGGGAACCAGATGCGGCTCGGGTAGCGGGGCTGGGCACTGGGAACCCCGTCTGTCCCACAGCCAGAGCTGGGCGTTGGAGGGATCCCTTGCCTGAGGGCCGTGGGTCTGAAAGGGCAGAGGGGCAGAGCCCAGCGTGGGCGGGCTCCCTGAGAAAGTGTGTGGTTTCTTTTCCCCTAGGCCCTTCCCGGCGCCCGTCTCTGATCTCTAGGTAACTGTTCCCCTGGCTGGCTGGCTGGGCCGACCCGGCATGCAGCATGGGGACACTGGAAACCAGGGGACTCCCTAGTTCTGGACTGGGCCCCAAAGCAGGCATCTGTGCCTGCCGGAGCCAGGGCCTATCCCAGGCTGTCTGCCCTGTAGTGACTCCAACAACCTGAAACTCAACAACGTGCGCCTGCCCCGGGAGAACATGTCCCTCCCGTCCAACCTCCAGCTCAACGACCTCACTCCGGATTCCAGAGGTACGGCCGGCCTCTGTCTACCCCGCCTTTATCTTCAGAGGTGCTTCAGAGGAAGAGAGACACCTTGGTACTTGGGAGGGGCTCGGCCCCGTCAGGCAGCCCCTCATCCTGGGCACCACCCCCTCTGTCTGTCTCCCAGCAGGGAAACCAGCTGACCGGCAGACGGCTCAGAATAACAGCCGGCCAGAGCTGCTGGACCCGGAGCCCGGTGGCCTCCTCACCAGCCGAGGTACCGGGATGTGGGCCCTCGGCCCTGCTCTGCTCCCCAGCCTTTGTGCTTCTGCCAGAGGCCTCTGAGCCTCCAAGAGGCAGAGAGGGGTTTCCCGCCTTCTAGGCAGTGATGCTCACTGAGTCCCGGGCATCCTTGACCCTGCAGGTTTCATCCGGCTCCCGATGCTGGGCTATATCTATCGAGTGTCCAGTGTGAGCAGTGATGAGATCTGGCTCTGAGCAGGGTGAGATTGGGGGGGGTGCCCTCTTGGCTCCTGGGCCCCCCCCTTCTCTAAGGCATCCCCTGCCTGGCCCTGTTGCCATTGTGAAGAGGTCATGCCACTCCTACTTTAGCTTGCCCTCTTGGCTGGGGCGCCCTCTGTGTCATCCATGTGAGACCTGACCCTCAGGAGCACAGGTGTCTTGGCAGAGCCACCAGGTGGACCTCAGCCTATTGTTCTGACTCTGGTTGGGGGCCTTCACTGCTTGTGCCCCGGCGGATGGAGCTCTCTGTCCGCGTGTTTGCAGGTCCTCCAGCGTCTGGGTGTGGTGTGGCCCTGCTGGCCTGGGGCTGCTCTGTGCCACACACTGGTATTCTTAGCACTCTGCACAGCAGGCATGGGGCATGCCCGGATGGGGGACGGGGGGTGGGGGGGTGTCTGCACGTCTTCACTTGCTTCCAGTGCTATGCAGCTTTGTGCCCTCAGGGAAAATCTAGGACCCTGATAGCTGTATAGAATCAAACTGCCCTTTGCCCAGGAACCAAGGCCTGGCCCAGGGGCAGTGGCCGAGCACAAACTAGTCCCTTTTGCTGCATACCTCTCTGCCCTTCTCTGTCTCCGCCTCCTCTTGGGCATCACAGGTTAGATACTAGACCTTCTCCATTTCTTCACTGGGCACAAGACTTGCCCACTGGCCTAGCCCCCAGTGGTGTCAGTGCCTGGCATTAGCACAAGTCAGGAGAAAAAGAGGAAGGTGGGAAGGGCACCCAAGACAGCATGTAGCTATGCATCATTTTTTTACAGTGTTAGCACTTTAAGCACATCCCCTGGGGAGGGGGTGAGGGCCCAGGGCCCTCTCTGTGGCCTCCCCAAGTTTGGCCTTCCTATGATTCACTGTGAGTGCCCTGAACCCTGGGGTTGGCAGTTTCCCTCTCAACAAGTCTCCCTGACCATGGGCGCCCATGACCAGCCCTTGACTGTGACATGGGCAGGAAGCCGCTCTTCCTTCACCCTCTGCTCTTCAGGGGATGGTCAGAGCGGCGTGTTATTTGACAGAACTAGAAGCTTTAGGGGAACGTGGAGAGAGGGGGACCACATACCCCCCAAACAATCTAAAAACTCTCTGGAAAGCAACATGGAAATGATAGCAAACTAGTATAGCACAAAGTATATTTTTCCCTTGTTGATATGTTTTATAATCCTTCTCATGTTCCTGCCTAGGACAGTGCTGAGCACACAGTAAATTTAATAAACTCGACTGAGTGAATGTTACGTGTCTGTCTCATTTCTTATATATGGTTTTAAAATGAAATCTTTGAGGGACCCCTGGATGGCTCAGCAGTTGGCTCAGGGCATGATCCCAGGGTCTCAGGATCGAGTCCCGCATCAGGCTCCCTGCATGAAGCCTGATTCTCCTCCCTCTGCCTGTCTCTGTCTTTCATGAATAAAATAAATAATCTTTAAAAATAAATAAAAATGAGGGTTTTTTTTTTTAAGATTTTATTTATTTATTCATGAGAGACACAGAGAGAGAGAGGCAGAGACACAGGCAGAGGAAGAAGCAGGCTCCCTGCAGGGAGCCCGACATGGGACTTAATCCCTGGACCCCAGGACCATGACCTGAGCAAGGCAGAGGCCCGACCACTGAACCACCCAGGAGTCCCAAAATGAAATCTTTGAATCACACAGTGAATAGAGGAAACACTGGTGTCCCACTACTCTGTTGGATCTTCTCACTTTACCTTGTTTGCTTCAGATCTTTTATTTTTAAAAATAAGTAATGTTATTTCTTTAATTACATTGTTCTCAATAGCTAGGCTGGCATTTTCTGTTTGGGGAGAGCAGAGCAGGGATCCTAGCTCTCCACCTGGTGTCTGAGTCTCACTCGGCAGACTCCCCGTCTCTCGTCTCTCAAGAGTGTGGCTAAACCATGCTGAGCTCTTGTTCTGATTAGAGAGGTACAGGAGGCTCAGACTAGGCTGTGATTCCCCTCCCCCCAAAATCTGGAGGATCATAAGGGGGAAAAAAGACTAGAAATGAGGTTTGGGAGCACCTGGGTGGCTCAGCGGTTTAGCGCCTGCCTTTGGCTCAGGGTGTGGTCCTGGGGTCCTGGGATCGAGTCCCACGTCGGGCTCCCTGCATGGAGCCTGCTTCTCCCTTTGCCTATGTCTCTGCCTCTCTCTCCCTCTCTTTCTCTGTCTCTCATGAATAAACGTCTTAAAAAAAAAAAAAAACCTCAAAGATATTACTTATTCATGAGAGACATAGAGGGGAAGAGGCAGGGAGAGAAGCAGACTCCCTGCGGGGAACCCGATGTGAGACTCCATCCCAGGACCCCAGGATCACACCCTGGTATTCTCATGTCCAGAGCCTCCCTGGTTCAAAGGTGACTATCTTCTTGGGATAGAGAGGTGGGCAGCATGGATGGGGACATTTTTGGGGATCTAATCCTGCAAACCTTCAACCAATTCTCTGTTTTCAGCCCTACCCTGCCCGCATGCCAAAGAAATACCTGGCAGTTTCAATCCCTGATTCTTCCCAGGGTTCTAGTGTACGTGGCTCACTTTTTTTTTTTTTTTTTTAAGATTTTATTTATTTATTCATGAGAGACAGGCAGAGGCAAGGGGAGAAGCAGGCTCCCTTTGTTTCCCAGGTGCGCCCGTGGCTCACTTCTTATCAGTGTCTCTGTCTCTCCTCTACAGCCAAATTTCAAGATCCCCCCACCCCACTAAATCAGTTACCACTTACTATCTTCCAGAATTGTTGCTGCCTAGTCTCATGTCATTCTCTTTCCTATTATCCTTGCTGATTTATGTCTTCTTAAAAAATTGCTATTCCTAGGGCTACCTGGGTGGCTCAGTCAGTTAAGCATCTGCCTTTGGCTCAGGTCATGATCCCAGGGTCTTGGGATTGAGCCCTGCCTCAGGCTTCCTGCTCAATGGGGAGCCTGCTTCTCCCTCTGCCCCTTGCCCCCAATCCCACTCGTGCTTTCTTTCCAAGTAAATACAATATTTTTAAAAATTATTATGATACTGTCATTGTATAGGTTTAAAGGAGGGAATGAAGGTGTAAATACAGTGTTCAATACTTGTTTATTTCGAAGTGTTGAGAGCTTAGGATCAGCAGAAAAGGTGAGGGACGCTTCAAGCAAGGGAAACAGCCTGCATAAAAGTTAGAAGAGGAACTTCCGGGGCACCTGGGCGGCTCTGTTGGTTAAGTGTATGCTTTTGGCTCAGGTCATGATCCCAACTGCCAAGGAGCCTGCTTCTTCCTCCGTCTCTCATGAATAAATAATAAAATCTTAGAAGAAGAAGAGGGACTTCTGGAATCCTGGATATAGCACAGCAAGCAGACTGGTTTTCCAGTTTAACTTGGGGGATTATAGAAAATGAGGATCTTGGGGTAGGGAGAAAGTAGCCAAATGAAGTCTTAAGAGGCCTAGTGGAAAACTTTGTAAATTCATCACTACATACTACATTTTGTGGCACTTAATCTCTTCACATAGTTTTACCCACACAACAAGCCTAACAGTTAATTAGCATTTATAGTAACAGTTTCTTTTTTTTTTTTTTTTTTTTATAGTAACAGTTTCATAGCTAGGTTAACTGAGGTATAGATGTTACTGGATTTTTTTTCTAGGGCCACAGAGCAAGGAACCAAAGGGAGTAACCACGGGTGTTGAGGAGGAGCGAGGAGCGCACTGCGAGCGCTGTCCGGGATGCTCACTGCATGGCTGCGCTAGACGTGCTGAAGCAGCGGGGTGCGCTCCGCCGGGCTGACGGGCTTCAGCAGGAAGCACACTGGATCCTGGTTGTTTGCAGATTCTGCCTTTGTGAATCCACTTAGGCACTGAAGTATGTGTGTGATCCCAAATCAATACATGCAGTGTTTTTTGTTTTTTAAAGATTTTATTTATTTATTCATGAGAGACACAGAGAGAGAGGCAGAGGCACAGGCAGAGGGAGAAGCAGGCTCCCTGTGGGGAGCCCGAGGCGGGACTTGATTCCGGGTCTCCAGGATCACGCCCTGAGCTGAAGGCAGGCGCTAAACCGCTGAGCCACCCAGGGATCCCCCATGCAGTGTTTCACAGTTATTTGCTGGCAAGCTCAGAGCAGTGAAAAATTTAAGTCAGTCAACACCTACCTTCCCTGCTGAGGCTGAAAAGCGGGGACATTCCGCCTCTGGTTTCAGCTCTCATACTGTGAACAAGCGCTCTGTGCGCCGTCCGGGTATTGCTTCGTTTTCTTACTGCTGGTGATTCTATTTAAAATGACCTCCGAGGGCAGCCCGGGTGGCTCAGCGGTTTAGCGCCGCCTTCAGCCCAGGGTGTGATCCTGGAGACCGAGGATCCAGTCCCATATCGGGCTCCCTGCATGGAGTCTGCTTCTCCCTCTGCCTGTGTCTCTGCCTCTCTCTGTGTGTCTCTCATGAATAAATTAAACCTTAAAAAAAAAAAAAACCTCCGAGTACAGCTGACGTGTTGTCTAGCGTTTTCTCTGCGTGAGGGCCATGATGTGTGTTAGATAAGCTTCAGTCCAGCAGGACTTCCAGTGCTGGTGGGTGTGAGCTCAGTGAGTCCACGGTTGGTTGATGAACACAGCACGACCAGGGGCACATAGAAACCTAACCCTGTATTCCCTAGGAACGATGGTTCAGGGTTTGCTGATTGGGTGACTGTCACGGCTTTATAGAAAGAACTACTGTGGGTAACGGGGTGCCTGGCTGGCTCAGTCCGTAGAACACGCGACCCTTGATCTCAGGGTTGTGCATTCAAGCCTGGAGCATAGTTAAACAAGATAAAACAAACAGCTACTGCAGATGACAAGAATCAATGGTGTTTATTAGCGCTGACTCTCTGCTCTTGCCGAAGGAGGCAATCTGAGTGTTCCCTGAAAATGTAATGGAGTCTTTTCCCCCATGAGTTAAAGGTGAGCGTCGATGGTATCCATTTGAGAGCAGAGCACCTGGTTCCAGTAGGATGCCAAAGTGAGGCCTGAGCACGAGTGCTCCTGCTCCTCAAACTGAAGCATGATGTGAACATCACGCCTGGCCTCGGAGTCTGTCAGCAACAGTTCCCCTCCCATCTGTGTGTTTATTGTGTCTATACGAGGCTGACACTAGCATTTTAAGGTAATTCTCCTTCCAATCAGTTCTTGTCCCACTTCCCCCTATATCAGCACTTGGATACTTTACTTATTCAGCTGTTTAAGCCAAAAAAACTGGGTGTCATCCTTAATCCCTTTCCTTCCGTCCCCCACATCCTGTCTGTCGGCAAGTCCTGTGATTATACGTCCCCTGGTTTTCTACTGTTGCCTCTCAGCCCCACGCCCTCCCTTCTGTTCTGTTTGATACTGCTGGATTTCCCGGACCCCCTGGCCATTTGTTGATTTCTGCCCACGGGAGGCAGCAGCAAGACAGGAGAAGGCGGGAGAAAGGACACAGCAGCCATGACTCATGTTGCCGTAGCAGTGGGGTGAGGGTGTGTGGCCTTTAGTGGCTCCGTGATGTCCCCTCAGCAACTCAAGGCCTCTGCGGCACCCCTTCTAGCTCCGGCACCTGCCGTCGATACCGCCCCTTGAACCTTTCATTCCTGCAGCACACCTTCCCTTCCCCCTTTTGCTCTGTCAGCCCTCCCAACGTTTTGTGACCAATTTCCCATATTTAACATCTTTTGTTAGAAATAACTAGCATGGGGGTGCCTGGGTGGTGCAGTCAGTTAAGTGTCTGATTCAATTTGGGCTCAGGTCATGATCTCAGGGTCGTGAGATGGGGCTCCGTGCTGGGTATGGAGTCTGTTTGATTCTCTCTCTCCCTTTCCCCGCCCCCCACCCCCAAAAGAAAGAAAGAAAAGAAAAAACTAGCAGGCTTCTGACTTCCTGACTGGAGTTTGGCTGATACAGCCTCCAATGATTTCCTGAATCTGCCTGTCTCTGTTACTACCACCACTACCACCCTTGGCCAAGGCACAATCACCCCTCACCCGGAAACCACAACCTGACCAGTGGAGCTGGACAGGCAGGTAGCCTGTAAGGTCCCAGCAGTAACTGGTGAGAGACCCCTAGGAAAAACAGGTTCCAGAAGATGACTGCCCTCTACTGCCAACCCTGGAGGAGCGAGACGTGATCTTTCACAAAACTGATTTGCTGAAGCTACTATTCACTTAATGCCATCACTGGGCCTGATCCTTATCTCCACCTTATGTTTAGTCTGTCTTTTCTCTTTCATATTATGGAACAGCAGGACAACCGAAAGATAGAGCATTTTATTTGGAAAATCTTTGCCAACTAATTTTAGGAATGAAAGAAAAGAATTGCATCGCTATCTCAAAGAGAAGATCTTTTAAGCTTTCCTCCCAGCCTGAGCACCCTGGAACCCCACACGTTCTAATCCTTCTATTTTCTAACTCAAGTCCCCACAGCAGCATAGATACATAATTCCCGTGGCAAGAAAACCTGAGATGAGAAGCCATTCACGGAAGGCACACAGAGAGGCAGAGGGCAGCAGGACGTCGGCGTCCCCGCAACAGGCTGTGGTGCGGCATGGCCGCCGTGTGGCCGCCGTGTGGCTGGTGGCTATCTCTCCTCAGCTGGGGGACAGGAGCCAGCTCAGGCTCAGAACGGGGAGACCTGGGGGTGTCTCAGCTGAGGGTTAATGTCTCTGCATCTCCAGCTTGGGAAGAGGGGTTGGATGGAGGGGTGAATCCTTTCTTGCCTTCAGCTAGAGCTTTAAAATGCTGTGAGGGAAGAGGAGAGGGTACATGGCATTTTTGGTGTGCTGGCTGCTATAGCTGAGCAAAAACTAACCTCTTTACAACTTGTGAAACTCCCGATTTTTTCCCCATTCTACTTTCAGAACAATTCCTTGGTGTTTTCTTTTTAAAAAACAGCTAGGAATCTGCCCCACCTCCTTCCAAGATGAACCCCTTTTTTCCTTCTGCCCTGCTTCCATTCACTGAGCCACATGGTTCTCCCATAAGAATGAGCGTCCCTCGCAGACCCTCCCAGGCCTGGCCACCCCCAAGGCCCACAGCTCTTCTGCTCCGCTTCCTGTGAAAGCCCCACCCCTCCTGCTTGCTGTTCTGTGAATGACGGGAAGGGTCATTCTGTGAAAGACAGTAACTCTTGCAGGAACATCCTCCCTAGTCTAAGGACAAATCACAGCCAACTGGGAGGAGTGGAGACACTCCGCACCACAGCAGAAGGCACCCTTTCCGCCAGTCTCACCTGGGAGTTCTTGAATTCCGAGTAGAGGGAGAAGAGCAGGTGCAGGGACTGAATCCGACTCTTGTAGATGGGGATGTCTAGGATGGCTGAAACCAAGAGCTCCCGTGAACAGAACCAAAGGCAACTGGGAATCATGGGGTGTTCCTGGTTAGGACAGCCACGCCTCTCCCAGATGGGATGTGCCGCTCTGACTCGGCGGGGTGTGTGTGTGTATGTCACAAAAGCCCAAATACCACCTTCAGTGCCACCAAACTGCAAAGTGTCTTTAAGCGACAATTATAACTCAAGATGCCATCTTTCTCAGAGCAAAGGAGCAAAGCCCACAATGTATTTGTCCAGAGATGGGGACAAGGAAGGGGTGGAAGGCTTACCACAGATCATGTCAATGTACTCGGCCAGGCTGCAGTCAATCTCGGCCGTGGGCAAGCTCACCTAGGAGGGGCACGGGACAGACCAAAGTCAGGTGGCTAACGTTTCAGAGGGGTCAGCCCCAATCCCTTTCTCTCTGAAGGAAGAGAGCTCCTAGCATGAGGCGTGTCATGGGCGAATCCCCCCAAGTTCACATAGTGAAGTCCTAATGTCTCCTACCTCAGAATATTACTGTATTGGAGACACAGTCTTAAAAGAGATAATTACGCTGAAATGAAGTCATTAGGGTTGACCCTAATCCAGTATGACTGGTGTCCTCGTAAGAAGAGGAAGTCAGGACACAGACACACACAGGAAAGACGGCCAGGGCAAAGGCCCCGCAGGAAATTAACTCTGCCGACAGCTTGACCTCGGATTTGTAGCGTCCAGATGTGTGAGAAGCTAAATGTCTGTTGTTTAAGCCACCCAGTCTGTGCTCTTTTGTCATGGAAGCCCTAGCAAATAACACAAGATGCTTTTTTCCCCTCTTGGATCAGTAAAAAGGAATCGGTCACATTCATTAACCACCACAGTAGCAGATGATCTAAAAGGACAAAAAAATTATAAGTAAACTACACTGCCATGCTATCTTTCTGTGTGTATTTGTGAAGAAGGAGCTGACCTTAGGCTCTGGCCAAGTATTTATGAGTGCTTGCTGTTACAATGCCTAATGGGCCTGGGAAACGATAGGAACAGAAAAAATGGACATGACATATTAGGTGACAGGCTCTGGATCTAAACAAGTCATACTGTAAGTTTAAAAACCATTGGCTTTGGGGGATCCCTGGGTGGCACAGCGGTTTGGCGCCTGCCTTTGGCCCAGGGCGCGATCCTGAAGACCCGGGATCAAATCCCACGTCGGGCTCCCGGTGCATGGAGCCTGCTTCTCCCTCTGCCTATGTCTCTGCCTCTCTCTCTCTCTCTGTGTGACTATCATAAATAAATTAAAAGAAAAAAATTAAAAACCATTGGCTTTGTCAACAATTCTCTTTTTTACCAAAATTAGAGTGTGTGTAGTTCTGCAGCTTCCTCTTTTCACTTAATATGTAATTGATATTTTTTCCATATCAGAGGAAAATAAGGTCAAATAACATTCTTTTGTTTAAATATTTCACCAAATGAACGTACTATAATCTATTCACTTCCCTAATCATTTTTCACCTACAGCTTTAAAATGCTAAGGAAAGAAATTGTTTTCAAATTCTCTGCTTTTACAACAATTCCTCCATTAAATAAACATGTACCAAAAACTTCTGTCTTCATGGAGCTTATATTTTAATAAGGAGAAACAAAAACCAAAATACATAAGGGATAGAGTATGTCAGAAGGTAAGTATTAGAAAAGGCAGAGAAAGAGGGTAAGGAACATGGTGTGGCTGGTGTAGTGATTTTAAATAGGATGACCAACAACCTATTAATTGTGTTTGCTCAGTTTCCTTTTCTTGATATGGAAGAGCTCTTTGCTTGGACAGTAATCTTGTCATATGTAAATACACATTTAAATTTCTTTTTTTTTAGTCCATCACTCTTTTAAGTTTTGTGGGTTTTTTATTTTATTTTTTTATTTATTCATGGAAGACAGAGAGAAAGAGAGAGAGAGAGAGAGAGAGAGAGAGGCAGAGACACAGGCAGAGAGAGAAGCAGGGTTCTCTCCCATGCAGGGAGCCCGATGTGGGACTTGATCCCAGGATGCTGGGATCATGCCCTAAGCCAAAGGCAGACGCTCAACCACTGAGCCACCCAGGTGTCCCAAGTTTGTTTAATGGTAACAACTGGTACTTAGAACTCTATTTTTGAATCTAAACTATCACATTTTCCCCATTGTGACTTTTAAGTTTCTTAAAAACAAAAGAAATAAAGACACAAAAGAGTACAATTAGATTTAGACAGCACACAAAATAGGCAAGGGTGGTTTATGCTGTTAGAAATCAGGAGTGATTATGTTGGGAGATGGGCACAGTGGGCTTCTAGGATGCTAGTGATGTTCTATGTTTTGACCTGATGTGTTAGTTAGACAAAGGTGTTCAGTTGCTGAAAATTATTATGTATGTCTCTGATTGTGAATTATACTCCAGTTAAAAAGCGAATGATAATAAAAATACAGGAAGAGAGGGGCACGTGGCTGGCTCAGTAGATCACATGACTCTTGATCTTGGGGTTTTAAATGTAAGCCCCATGTTGGGAGTTTAAAATCTTCAAAAAAGAAAAACTTAAGGGGTTCCTGGGAGGCTCAGTCAGTTAAGTGTTAGATGCTTTTTTTTTTTTTTTTTTTTTAAATTTATTTATGATAGTCACACAGAGAGAGAGAGAGAGGCAGAGACACAGGCAGAAGGAGAAGCAGGCTCCATGTACCGGGAGCCCGACGTGGGATTTGATCCCGGGTCTTCAGGATCGCGCCCTGGGCCAAAGGCAGGCGCCAAACCGCTGCGCCACCCAGGGATCCCAAGTGTTAGATTCTTGATTTCGGTTCAGGTCATGATCTCAGGGTTGTGGGATCGAGCCCCTGCTTCAGGCTCTGTACTCAACGGAGTCTGCTTCTCCCACTCTCCCTCTGTCCCTCCCCTTGCTTGCATGCTCCTACTTCCTCTCTCTTTCTCTCTCAAATAAATAAAAATATTTAAAGGTGATCAATTAAAAAAAAACTAAAAAAGACACAGGAAGAGAGCCAACACTGGGCCCTCAAGCAAAGGCCATACTTTTGTAGCTCCTATTCCTCCGCTTACCTTGCCCAAGAGCTCTTCAAACTCTGGAGACCATTCCTGCATCAGCGTGTCAATATCAGGCATAGGCCTGCATGGACAGAGGTAAGTATAAATAAGCACGTGGAGCAAAGACATCAGCAACCCTGGGTCAGGAGATTCTAGTAGGGAGGGTGGTGGTTGGTCAGCCACAGGATTTCAGAACACAACCTGACAGACTTATCCAGGGTCTAGGGTCTGGGGGAATGGCTAAGCAATAATATCAGATAAATCAGTCTTTACATCTGCAGTCTCAGCCAGGAGCTGCCAGGACCCATAGGACCTGAGGTTAATCCAGTATGTCCTCAGCCTGTGGGCCTTCCTTTCAGAAGCAATGGGTCTGCAGGTGGTAAAGGTTAATAGGGGTTACTGTGGGGAAGAGGGTGGTATTTCTTACCTGGTATAGTGCACGGTTGCAGGGGGCTTTGAACGGTGTAACTCTGAGATGCTCTCAATCCATGTGTCAATGGCTTTGGGATTCTTCTCTGCATCTTCTAGGCTCTTTACTTTCATATGTTGCTAGAAAAATAAGGGAAACCCTGGCTGATAGCATTAAAGTAGCTCCCTTATTCTAACAGGATGGCTCAAATGCTGCTATTCTGTATACAGCAGGTAGCTGTTGAATGGGGAAGCCTGACAGCAGGCAATGAAGATGAGAGGAAGGTCTGGTATAATATGGCTGGAGCCACGCAAAGGGGGCAGGTGAACAGGATAGAACTGACCACAGTAGGATGGTATGTCACACCGCGAGCACAGCTAGAGTAAATAAGATGGACAATAACAAGTGTTGGTGAGGATGTGGAACAACTAGAACTCTCATTCTTTGCTCGTGGGAGTGTAATATGGTTCATCTACTTTGGAAAACAGTTTGGCAGTTCCTCAAAATGTGAAGCAGTTTGCACAGGGCCCAGCAATCCTACCCCTACATACGTGCTCCTACATAACAATATATGCCGGTGCAAAAACTTGTACATACATACAAGTTTATAGCAGCATATTAATAAAAGTGGAAACACCTGGAGCATGGGTAAACACAATGTGGTATGTCCATACCATGGAATATGGTTCAGCCATAAAAAAAGGAGTGAGGGAAGATTTTACTAAAAAAAAATAAAAAATTGGGGAATTTTTTTATTTTCCCAAGCTGGCTCAGCGGTTTAGTGCCTGCCTTTGGCCCAGGGCGTGATCCTGGAGACCTGAGATCGAGTCCCACATCAGGGTCCCGGCATGGAGCCTGCTTCTCCCTCTGCCTGTGTCTCTGCCTGCCTCTCTCTCTCTCTCCCTCTGTGTCTTTCATGAATGAATAAATAAATTTTAAAAATCTTTAAAAAATTAAAAAAAGATAAAAAATAAACAAAAAGCAGAATCAGATCTATAAATACACAGAACAGACTGAGTGTCTGCTGGAGGAAAGGGGGGTGGGAGGATGGGCAAAATGGGTGAATGGGAGTGAAAGATATAGGCGTCCAATGATGGAAAGAGTAAGTCACGGGAATAAAAGGGCATAAGGAATACAGTAAAAAATGGTGTTATAATAGCACTGTGTGGTGACAGATGGGAGCTACACTTGTGAACACAGCATAATGTATAAACTTGTCGAATCACTGTGTTGTACACCTGAAACTACCCTAACATTGTATGTCAACTCTACTCAAACAGAAAATAAAGAAGAAATGAAGTATTTAGCAGAGTTTAGGAGGAGTGGGGAATGAGGAGTGACTGCTAGTGGGTATGAAGTTTCTTTCTACAATAATAAAAGTGTTCTTAAATTAGATAGCAGTGATGTTTGCACAGCTCTGTGAATACACTAAAAATCACAGAAATGTAAAATCGGAAAGAACAAATTTCATGGTAAGTATCTCTCAATGAAACTCTTTTAAAAATAGGGCTGGCCTGAAACCATAGCCATTCCTTTTGATAGGCAGGAAATCAACCGCACAGGCAGCAGCACGGCCTCAGCTCCCGGCCCTCTCCAGCTGGGGCCCATAGTAGACTGGTGTCTTACTGTAATGTTGTGCTGCTTGGAATTCTCCGTTAACCAGAGTGAGAGCACCGTAGGGTCCGACTGCTTTGTAGAAGGCTCATCCAATACCAACAGGCCAAGGTTGTCAGGCTTTCCATCAGGACGTGGGACCTGGTTAAGAAGAGAAAGGAACAAAGAGTAAAAAATGGGTAATAATCAAGTATTACCTAAATAGCAATGAGTAGAATTTGAAGAGCAAAGTTAAGAACTCCAGGGAAATGAAGTATATATATCAAGGTACCCAGAGCTAGCCAAGGAAATTCATTGAATTGTTAACAGTATTAGAGGGATCTGAGGAAACACCTAGGAAACACCTAGGAAACACCTAGGAATTTTTAGGATGTTCCAGCTGTACCTTTAAGAATGCGTCAATATCCCCAACAGCAGGGATAAAATCAGGAATGAAAGGTTTTAGCTTGTGGTCCAGGTCAATCAACTGAGGTGTGTACCTAGGAGACATTGCCAAGGGAAGGTAGAGAAAATCAGAGAAATGGACTTTCCTGTTCAGCCTAAAAAAATCTAGGATGGGCCTGTTTTAGACTAGAGGTGGGAAAGGGGTGGGGGTCATGGGAGGAGGGCCTAGCGCTCACCTGCTGATATACTGGAAGAGTTCCTTAATCTCAGCTGAAACTGACAAATGTTCATAATCTGCAGGATCATAGGCCCTGGGGAAAGGAAAATATGGTTCTTGGTGGCCAGAGAAGAGCAGATGTGGCTGAGCCCCGGTTTAGCCCCCTGGTCACTTTGACCAAACCCTGTGACTCTGAACCTGGTTTCTGCCCCGTGCACGTCTGCCTTTCCTGGGTGGTTCGCAAGGCCACTTTAAAATGGATTATAGGGGGGGATCCCTGGGTGGCGCAGTGGTTTGGCGCTTGCCTTTGGCCCAGGGCGCGATCCTGGAGACCCGGGATCGAATCCCATGTCGGGCTCCCGGTGCATGGAGCCTGCTTCTCCCTCTGCCTGTGTCTCTGCCTCTCTCTCTCTCTCTCTGTGACTATCATAAATAAATAAAAATTAAAAAAAACAAAAAACAAAAAAAAATAAATAAAATGGATTATAGGGATCCCTGGGTGGCGCAGCGGTTTGGCGCCTGCCTTTGGCCCAGGGTGCGATCCTGGAGACCCGGGATTGAATCCCACGTCGGGCTCCCAGTGCATGGACCCTGCTTCTCCCTCTGCCTATGTCTCTGCCTCTCTCTCTCTGTGTGTGTGACTATCATAAATAAAAATTAAAAAAAATAAAAAATAAATAAATAAATAAAAATGGATTATAATTAGCTCAGTTATCTCTGACAAAGAATAAAAGAGCTGAGGAAAATTCAAAACGTTTTTTAAGTAATTCAGAATATAGCATAAATTGTTTCCTTTTTTTGAATGAAAGGGATGAGGAAAAAGTACAGCATGAAATTTTAATTTTTTTAATTGAGGTAGAATTGACATGACATGAGATTTTAATTTCTGACATGATAATAATTTGCTCCAAAAATAAGAAACAAAATATCTAACACTTGAGAGATGGTTAGGCATATCTAGTTGAATACTGTGTAGTTATTATTATTTTTAATTTTTAAGTAAGCCCTATCCCCAGTGTGAGGCTTGAACTCATAGCCCAGAGGTTAAGAGTTGTACATGCTACCACTAAGCCAGCTAGGAGCCCCAAATATTGTATAGTTATTAAAAAGCACTTGTATTGATATAGGAAATGTATACAGAAAAAAAATAGTAGAACACATTAATTAAGTAAAATGTAATGAACATTGGCAAAGTACACAAGTGACTTGGAAAGTTATTAATAAAGTCCTTCTGGGGAGAGTAGCTTAAAAATTAAATATATTATTAATATGAAGTTTCTATTTCCCCAGATTATAATATATGAAAGCAGGATATGGGGCAGCCTAGGTGGCTCAGCAGTTTGGTGCCACCTTCAGCCCAAGGCGTGATCCTGGAGACCCGGTATCGAGTCCCACATCCGGCTCCCTGCATGGAGCCTGCTTCTCCCTCTGCCTGTGTCTCTGTCAGGCTTTTCTTTTTAAAAAAAAGAAAAGAAAGCAGGATATGATCATGATGTAAATTGGGAAGCATGAAGTCAGTCTGGGATGAAACCTTTGTCTCATTTACTTAGTGTCTACCTGCAGGTGGAAGATCCACAGGTAACTTTTTATTTTTATTAAACTACTTAAATAAGTGATACATACAGATATAAAAGGAAAAGTACAAAATGTATAAAGTGAGGAGTTGTGGCTCACTTCCACCCTTGGCCCCTTGCCACCAGGTCCCCCCTCCAAAGTAATCTCTATTATTAGCCTCTAGTGTTTCTTAGCAAGAGTCTCTGTAATACTTGTTTTAAAACACATGGTAGCACAGCATAAACATTCTTTTATATATTTTTAAAATTTTACTCTCTTGGAGATTGTTCTTTACAGTGTATGGAGTGCTGCCTTATACTTTTTTTTTTTTTTTAAAGATTTTATTTATTTATTCATGAGAGATAGAGATAGAGAGAGAGAGAGAGAGAGAGAAAGCAGAGACACAGGCAGAGGGAGAAGCAGGCTCCACGCAGGGAGCCCAATGTGGGACTCGATCCCAGGTCTCCAGGATCATGCCCTGGGCCGAAGGCAGGCGCTAAACCACTGAGTCACCCAGGGATCTCCTGCCTTATACTTTTTAATGGCCAGATGGAATTCTACTGATTGGCTACACCATCATTACTTTGTTTAACCAGTAATGGTATTTGAAATGGATGGGCCTTAAAAGCCACTTATCTAAACCTCTAGGGGTGAGTCATGACTCAACTAGCACAAGGGCTGGAACAGCATATGGAGATTATTATTCTTTTAAGATTTTCTTTTATTTGAGAGAGACAAAGCACAGTGGTGGTGGTGGTGGTGGGGTGCTTTCTTGATCCCAGGACCCCAGGATCATGACCTGAGCTAAAGGCAGATGCTTACCTGACTGAGCCATTCAGGCACCCCTGGGTAAGGAGATTTTTTTACTGAAGCATCACCCAGGAACATCTGCCTCCATGTGGGGCTCCTGAAGTCCTTATTCTCCACCCCTCCAACAAGGAGCTGAGCCTAAAGCAGAAATGCTCCTGTGCAGATATGTTTTCCTTGCTAAACAGAATTGTTTAGGGATGTACACACATTTTATTTTCCGTTTCCCAAAATGAGAGCTCCTTGAAGGCAGGGACCATCTTTTAGATTTACTCAGCAAATCCTCATGAACCCCCAAACCCAAAAATGTTTCAGATGATGCAAATGACATCACAGGACTCAGTGAAGCAGTGCAGCCCAAAAAGGAGGAAAATTCATTGTTGGTTTCTGAGACATCTGAAAATCCTACTAAGTAGGGGAGATCAAGAGAGATGCTAGAATTTCACTCCCAACTCATCTCTTCCCAGGCCAGTGTATTCCTCCCTGGCTTGGGGGATCCTCAGCTAGGGGGCTTTCCTCACCCTTCCAGAGGGGCCCCATGCTCTTCATCATCATCATCTTCATCAGAATCTGTCTCAGATGAGTCGTCATCATCATCATCATTTTCACTGAAGCCTCGTTGAGGTGTCAGCTGTGAGGTCTTTTTCTTCTCCTGAGATGGGGCAGGGCAGGCAGAGAAGGCACCACATAAAAAGCAGCTTAGTGTACCCATGCCCCGAGCCCTCCTACTGCTCCCACAGACACCCTCCCGCCTGGCACCAATTCACCAGAAAGAGAAGGTGGCGCTCCCCAGAAAGGCTCCCCAGAAAGGACTTTCATTTACTCCTACCTAGCTACAAACTGGGTCCTCACTTTCTACAACCATATTCTATTTTTCTCCTTGAGGCTTCGGTATAAATTTCATCCAATAATTATCTATTTTGTCTGTTACTTAGGAGACCCTCAAAACTATGCATAAACTTATCTATTCAGCTTCAACTCCAAAAGTTAGGGGCTTTTAAAGAAGCAGAAGGTAACTGTGATGAGTTATTTTGGAAGGAAATGGGGGACCCTGAAGTTGGAAGACAAATTTAGGGAATCTTCATACTCACAAGGATCACAGGAAATCTAGCATTTAATTTGCAAGATGGCCCAGCATAAGTTGCTTCTAACTATCTGAAGAAGGTTCATAATTAACCCTGTGCCTGAATTCCGACCAGCAGTTCCAGACTGTGGGTCTTCTTCCATTCAGTCACACTTCTCTTCGGTAGGAACCTGACCTACTCATACTTCCCTTCCCTTCCTCGGAAGTTAAATGCAATGACATATTATATCTAAAGATAAGAGACTCTCCCGCTCTTGGCATTAAAATCTACCTTTCTGAGCTTCTGGTTCTTTAAGTATCATCCTCTCCTCTCAAGTGTATGAGGTGGAGTCTGGTTTGGGGACTTGCAGGGGCATTGGGATGAGGTCCATGTCCTTGCCTTTGTGGCCTGCAGCCTATGGTATGCCCTCATGACCTGAAGGATAACCAATTGGCACCCTTTAAAAGTAGGTTTTGAGGAGCCCCTGACTGGCTAAGTTGGTAGGGCATGTGACTCTTGATCTCAGGGTTGTGAATCCATTTATTTATTTATTTATTTATTTATTTATTCATTCATTCATTCATTCATTCATTCATTTATTTTTTAGGGTTGTGAATTTAAACCCGTTGTTGGGCACAGAGCTTACTTAAAAATAAATAAATAAACAAACAAATAAATAACTTAAAAAATAAAAGTAGGTTTTTGAAAGCTTGGTTTCCATATGCCATATGGCTTTTTCTTTTTTAAGATTTTTATTTATGGGATGCCTGGGTGTCAGCAGTTGAGCGTCTGCCTTTGGCTTGGGGCATGATCCCAGAGTCCTGGGACTGAGTCTCACATCAGGCTTCGTGCATGGAGCCTGCTTCTCCCTCAGCCTGTGTCTCTGCCTCTCTCTGTGTCTCTCATGAATAAATAAATAAAATATATTTTTAAAATTTTATTTATTTATTTGAGAAAAGAGAGCACAAGCCAGGAGGAGGGGCAGACAGAGAGGAAGAAGCAGACTTTCTGTGGAACAGGGAGCCCAATGTGGGGTTCAGTCCCAGGACCCTGAGATCATGACCAAAGGCAAAGGCAGACACTTAATTTACTGAGTCACCCAGGTGCCCTGCCATATGGCTTATACTGAGGTTAAGAGATGTTTGGTTCTAGTTTTAAAAATTATTTAATGTTTCTCTTACAGTAAAGCAACCATTGGCATATTAAAAAAAATGTGACATTAAATACATCAAAAATGCTTCTGGTCATGTGTTCTTTTAAGCATAACGGATTTATTATACATGGATTAGGATATATTTTAACTAATCCGTAATATGTGTGTGACAAATGACACAAAGTTGCACAATTTATTTAGTGACTATGCTCTATTGGTATACATTGATAAGAATCTCTTATAGTGGTGTGGGTTTTTTGTTTTTTGTTTTTTTTTTTAGAGAAAGGAGGTAAGGGTAGGGAGAGGGGGAGAGAGAATCTTAAGCAGGCTCCACACCCAGTGTGACCCCAATGCAGGCAGGTGGGGGAAGTGTTTAGATTTCACACCCTGCTGACCCAAGTCAAAATCAAGGGTCAGATGCTTAACCAACTGAGCTACTCAAGTGCCCCAAAGTGTTCGTTCTTTCTTTCTTTCTTTTTTTTTTTTAAGATTTTATTTATTTATTTATTTATTTATTTATTTATGAATGACAGACACAGAGAGAGAGAGAGAGAGAGAGGCAGAGACACAGGCAGAGTGAGAAGCAGGCTCCATGCAGGAAGCCTGACGTGGGACTCGATGCCGGGTCTCCAGGATCACGCCCTGGGCTGAAGGCGGCACTAAAGCCCACTGGGGCTGCCCACAGAATGTTCTTTCTTAATTCAAAATCTGCCAAAGCTATCCTTGTTAGGGAAAGGAGCTTTTTAAGAATACTGATGGTCGATTTAAAGATCATTCAAAAATAGATCCTTTCTGCTGATTCTGGTTGCACACTGAATTAGATAAATGAGTCTTGAACATTGGCCACAGCATGATGGAGACTAGAAAAATTTAGGGTGAATGTACAAAATTAGGAGGTCAGTTTAGGAAACTGCTCACTTTTACTTTGGTTCTTCAAAGCTATGCTTTGCAAAATCTCTAATCTAAAGGCAGAGGGGCTTTATATGCCACAGACAAATGCCTAAATAACTACTTTGTGCATAAAATGTTAAAACAGCATACTAGGGACACCTGGATGGCTCAGAAGTTGAGCGTCTGCCTTTGGCTCAGGGTGTGACCCTGGAGTACTGGGATCAAGTCCCACGTTGGGCTCTCTGCATGGAGCCTGCTTCTCTATGTCTCTATCTCTCTGTGTGTGTCTCTCATGAATAAATAAATAAAATCTTAAAAAAAAATAATAAAAAAATAAAACAGCATACTAGTCACAAAATGGGACTACTTTATTTACTTTTTAAAAAAGATTTATTTATTTACAGAATAGGAGAGAGTGCATCAGCATGCACCCTTGAGTGAGGGGAAAGGGCAAAGAAGACAACTCCACTAAGCAGGAGCCAGAAGTAGGGCTCAGTCTCATGACCCTGAGATCGTGACTTGAGCTAAAATCAAGAATCAGACACACAACTGACTGGGCCATCCAGGTACCTCTACTTTATTTTTTTAATACTTTATTTATTATATTTTTCTCTCATAAATAAATAAATAAAATCTTTTTTTTTAAATGGGGGCGGGGCAGCCCGGGTGGCTCAGCAGTTCAGCGCTGCCTTCAGCCCAGGGCATGATCCTGGAGACCTGGGATCGAGTCCCAGGTTGGGTTCCCTGCGTGGAGCCTGCTCCTCCCTCTGCCTGTGACTCTGCCTCTCTTTCTCTGTGTCTGTCATGAATAAATAAATAAAATCTTAAAAAAAAAAAAAAATAAAATGTGACCTTTTTGGCTTTTTATGCAATTAATCTACATTACTACAGCTTTTTGCATTACTTCAAATATCATTCTTCATATATTTGCAAAGCTCCTGTTCTTAAAGGACAATTCAAATGTAACCATCGGGGCTCCTGGGTGGCTCAGTATGTTAAACCTCTAACTCTTAGGCTCAGGTCATGATCTCAGGGTCGTGAGATGGAGCCCTGTGTGGGGTCCTCTGCTGAGTGGGGAGTCTGCTTCTCTCCTCCTTTTGCAGCCCCCCAAATAAATATATCTTTTTTAAAAAAAAGTAACTGCTGGATTACATGCTAAGACTGAACACAATGGCTGTTAAGCAGAACACGTGCACAGTTTCAAGGTCCTGCCTAGAGCTGTAGGCATCTCTCCATCTTTCATACAGAAACAGAGTAATCCTCTAGGTTCACAGAACAACAACAAAATGACATCTGGGTCTTAAAACTTCAAAATTAAAGTCTCTTTCATAAAATATTGGAGGTATCCCAAATGTTGACAATGAATAGATGTCTAGACCAAAAATTCCAAACTTGCTTTATCCTAAGAATTACTTGGAGTGCTTGCTAAAAATATAAACACTCAGGCTTTTACCTTCAAGATTCTAATTCAGTAGATTTAGGTGGGAACTACTGGAAATATATATTGTTAAAGATAAGTATCCTACTTGATTCTTACAATCAGTGAAGTCTGCAAAACACTGGCCTGTATTATATGAAATTCCTCACAAAAAGTCAGCTGTAGGAGCACCTGG